>NC_138184.1:78733810-78757116 GCF_964194105.1 Spermophilus citellus
ATGCACCATAGCACCCATCTTAGATCTGGTTTTGAAGATAACGCTGATGCATTTGGGGACAGATTAGAAGGACACTGAAGGCAAGCCCAAGTAGGTTTATTCAATTAAGAGCAATTAATACCCATCATGTGCTAGATTTTGGAATAGAGTAATAAATAAGTGAATATCATGCCTTCAAGGACTTTTAAGTCTGGAGGGGAGGTAATGAGGGCTAAATGTAGAAGCTGGGTCAGATTCAGGAAATATTTCAGAAATATCATCATTAAGTCATCTGGAAAATCTCGGATATGGAAAATGAAAATAGCTTGCCTCACTGACAGTGAGATATAATGGCACCGTAATTCCTACAAAGTATCCTGCCGTGTAGAAATAATTTTAAAATAATCCTTCTGGATTGTACATACCTCGCTAGC
This sequence comes from Spermophilus citellus, assembly GCF_964194105.1. Classification (NCBI taxonomy): domain Eukaryota; kingdom Metazoa; phylum Chordata; class Mammalia; order Rodentia; family Sciuridae; genus Spermophilus; species Spermophilus citellus. The sequence goes on from NC_138184.1 coordinate 78,734,224, forward strand.
TTCAGGAGCACTTTCACATGAAGCCTCACACTCGCCTTTAGGTGATACACAAATTGTAATTATTAACTAATTGCATGTTGTTATACTATTTGTTTAACAGTCGGGTGAAAATTATGCCAAAGGGGAGTTATTCTGGAGCACGGAAAAGACATCTTCGCAGAATGCAAGGGCAATTAAATCGAGATGGGACCACAGCATCAGTCTAGCAAGGGCTGCATATAGTTGTCTTTATGTCTCATTTTTAGGGAGAATCCGTTCAGAAGGAGTAAGCCAGGGTTGGGGGCCACATTCCTAATAGGTGCGTGGATCTCTCATTTAACATTTCCGATAATGCCATGTCCCTGTAGCAAACTCCTTTAAAAACTCTTCCTTCCTGACTGAGACTTTATGTCATGTGCAGAGTCTTGGAAAAGGTTATGGAGCAGTCACACTTGGAACTTGAATTAATTCTCTGTGACGTCCCTTGTCTAACTCATTCCTTTCTGCCGTTGTCAGAATCAAAAATCTGCAGTTAATCCTCCCTTGTTTTCAGATGACAAAATCTCTCTGTTAGGTTTCAGAAAGCGAGGATTACAAAATGTTCTTATGGTTTTATGTCCTCTGTGGTGATTGGAGAATACAGGAAAGGATTGAAGGAGAATTTTCTTTTGGGGGGTGAGGGGACAGTCAGCATACTAAATAGAAGATTCCTCTCCAAATATCTGCCTTTGGACCTACATGTTCATCACTTAAGAGGATTCCAAGAATTTTCAAATAAAATAAAAAGACATGGAGGTTATAAAACATGCATAGGTCAAAATTGAATGGCACGCTTAAGACTGTATATCTCGCTGTGTATAAATAATAATAAAAAGAAAAACAAGCAAGACAGATGGATCAAAAATAATTAATACCGACAAGTATGACCAACTACTAGACTGTCCTAGGGACATGATTAATGATTTTCAAAATAGTGGCTACAGAACTCACTTGGTTACAAGGGTGAAGGAGAGAAAAAGCATAGATGAGGGAAATTCTACTCCCTACAGACGACTGATTGGTCAGAAGTCATATCTTCTTTTTTTTAACACATATATATATATATATATATATATATATATATATATATATATATATTAGTCATAGATGGACACAATACCTTCATTTTATTTATTTATTTTTTTAAGTGGTGCTGAGGATCGAACCCAGTGCCTCACATGTGCAAGGCAAATGATCTACCACTGAGCTACAACCACAGCCCAGAAATTATATCTTCAGCACACTTTGCTGGGTGTGATGGCCCACACCAATGATCCCAGCAGCCTGGGAGGCTGAGGCAGGAGGATCGCAAGTTCAAGGCCAGCCTCAGCAACATAGTGAGGCACTAAGCAACTTAGTGAGACCTTGTCTCAAAATAAAAAATAAAAAAGGGCTTGGGAGGGTTAGGGCTGTATCTCAGTATCAGAGCTCTTGCCTAATGTGTGGGAGGCACTGGTTTGATCCTCAGCACCACATAAAAATAAACAAATAAAGGTATTGTGCCCATTTACAACTCCAAATTTTTTTTTTTTAAAAAAGGGCTTGGGATGTGGTTCAGTGGTTGAGAGCCCCTGGATTCAATCCCTGATCCAAAAACAAACAAATAAAAAACCATCACATCTGCACTAGCACGGAGCTCAGTGGTAGAGCACTTGTCTAGTATGCACAAGGTCCTGGGTTCAATCTCTAGCACCATTAAGAAACAAAACAAAAACAAAACAGCACACCTGATCTCCAGCTACTAGAACATACCAACACCACCATTTCTCATTCAGAACATTCCCCCTTTCCTTTCCCTAATACAGAGCAGTTCTCAGCCTCTCTGGAATCTTGGCTGGTACAGGAAAGGACCCCCCCCACACCATTGTCTGACTTTTTAATACTGATGCCATATACCCCAGGACTCTAGCAATGAGACATATATGATAACTGTGCAAAACAGCAAAAGTCAACCATTACATCTATACAGTTTCCATTAGATGAAATTCAACCCAGTTCAGATGACCTAACATCACTCCACAGTGGCCTCATTTACTATCTGTTTCCCCCTCTAGACTGTATGTTCCATGAAAGCAGAGATAAGGTCTGTTTTATTCACTACTGGATATCCTACACCCAGCCCAGTGGTGAACACTAATACCATAATAGGTGTTCATCTAACATTTAGCAAAAGGATAGCAAATGAAAAGAAGCAAAACATTATTGTTTTTATAGAAATTAGTCCCCTGTGTGGACTCACTTTAGAGGTAGGAATTCAAAGGATATTCAATATAGGTTGTTTTTCTCCTTTAGAACTCAGGGCCTAGGTCATTTCTGCTGTATAACCTAGGCCCTGAGTGACCAGCAAGCAGAAAGGTGTAGGTGACCTTTAAGGACCAGCCATGTTTTTGCCACAGGCAGGAGGGTTCTGTGTTTTAATTGCCTGGAGATTCCATCCAAAATCAGAGTCAGCCGACAGTGCAGTCTGTGAGCAGGGCGGTTACATCTGTGGCACTTGGAAACGTGCCTGGCCCTGCACCAAGCAGACCTACTGGTACTGCATGACTAGAAACAAAATACGTTCAGCAAAGGAAGCTCTCAGGCTGCTGCACAGAAAGGTAGAGCCACTCACGAAATCACCTAAAATAAGATTCTGTCAACACTTAAGAATTAGCAGAGGAGCCGCGTGTAGTGGCGTGTGCCTGTAAGATGGTGAGTTCAAAGCCAGCCTCATCAACTTGGCGAGGCCCTAAGCAACTTAGCAAGACCCTGACTCACAATAAGAATATAAAAGGACTGGGGATGTGGCTCAGTGGTTAAGACCCCTAGATTCAATCCCAGGTATTTAAAAAAAAATAGATTGGAAGGCAGTTAGAAGCTCATATATTTATCAATGAGTATGGAAGTATTTCAGTGTTTTAACAACTCAAAGGTAGTGCAGAGGGTGTCAGCTGACTTCTGGGCCTCAGAATTGTTAGGATTAGACCAATCACAAAATGTCCAGGATGCCTTGGCTTCCCCCAAGGCTGCCACTTGAGCACATGTGTGTAATCTTTGCAACTTGGGAGGCTGAAGTAGGAGGATCCCAGATTCAAGGCCAGCCTCAGCAACTTAGCAAGACCCTGACTTAAAATTTTAAAAATAAAAATAAAAAGGGCTGGGGATGTAGCTCAGTGGTAGAGTGACCCTGACTTCAATCCTCTGTACTAAAAAAAGAAAGAAAAGGTAAGAGAAAACTGCCATTTGCAGGCATTATTTATTTATTCATTTATTTTTTAATGAGATGTAGAGGCAGTGACTTTGCAAAGACACCTAAATATTGGAGTTCTGTCTGACGGAGGCTCCTCACGTTACAGTCCTGACATAATCTTCCCTTAGTGAAGGTGACATCACTGACGTAAAGGTGGATTCCAGGCAGCTGCCTATCTGGGGAACAATCGATTCTGCAGGTATGTGACTCACTTTTAGAGACAGGAGTCCAAGTCCTCATCAAGCAGATCTCTTCTTTCCTGTCTCTGACACAGCCAGCCCTGTCCCTGTACTTATGTGTAACCCAGCAACAAGGATGTACACAAGGGCCAAGCTGAATGAAGAAGTCAGAGTCTGCACTACGATCTCCAGAGACACTCAGCTTTAAACGGAGGAGGGTTTTCAGACAAAAATCCCACCAATTCTCTGCCCTTTCAACTTCACTCTCTGTTCTCTTTTTATCTGCTTTCAGCCTTTCCAATTAATCTTGGAATGAGAGCCCAAGGCAAGAAGCCAGCAGTGCCCGAGGAATGCTAAAGAGCAAACTGATCCAGAGAATCAAATGCCAGCGAGGGACCCCACAGCAGAGAGACAGACACTGTGAGCAACGCTCCCGTTACCATGAGGCTTGCGAGGCGTGTGCGCGGGTCTCCGCATTGGCACCATCTGCCAATTCCTCAGGAGGACAGAACAAACCAGCGAGGCATGAAGATTAGATTATGTAACGCTCGAGGATTGCTGTTTTCAAAGAGGAAACAAATGGAACGAATTGATTTGCTTGTCAAAGTCATGTCACTGAAAGAGACCCGTTCCCTCCTTTTCTGAAGGACCTCATTAAACAGGGGAATGATTTCCCAGACTCACAACTCGACAGACTAAAATCCACTCCATTCATAAGAGCAGGTGCAATTTCCAGAGTCGCAGGGACGAATCCTATTCTGGTCTTCCTGCTTGAAAAAAAAAAAAAAATGACCACGCAGCTGCTACCTAAAGGGCACCAACATGGCAGGGAACATAGCTGGCAGTTGTTAGCCAGAAGATCCAGAACCCGTGTGCTTTGCCTCTACTCTCTTGCTTCCAGGGAAGCGGCATCTAATTTTGAGACCAGTGGGGACATATTTACTATTCAGAGCTCTAAACAAGTGCTTTGATAGACTGGGGATGCGTTCTTAAAAATACATGCAGGAAGGAGAATGAGATGCTTTTCTGGGACCCCTCTGTCATGGCTGGGCTTCTCAGAAATGCTTTGTGTAGTGTATGCAGTAGAAACGAACCAATGCAAACCCCAAGCTTGCTGCCATGGTCCTATCCCCCCCAGGTTTCCCTGCCTTGCTAAGACACCAAGATTGAAATATCAAGTCTTTATTCAACATGTAAATGAAACCTGCTGCACTGGATATTTTCCATTTGCTCCTCCAGACCTACTTGTGTAACCTTCTGTGTCCTGCCCTTTGCCCTGAGGTGCTGACCTATATGAATGACACCAACTTGCTGCACTGCCCTCTAGCTTTGTTGGGTATAGCCAAAGGGAGACAGCAGCAGGAAACTGAAAGACACATGGAATATGAGGTTAGCTGGGCATGATGGCACACACCTGTCATCCCAGTGGCTCGGGAGGCTGATGCAGGAAAATCTCGAGTTCAGAGCCAGCCTCAGCAAAAGTGAGGCGCTAAACAACTCAGTGAGACCCTGTCTCTAAATAAAATACAAAATAGGGCTGGGGATGTGGCTCAGTGATCCAGTGCCCCTGAATTCAATCCCCAGTACTCCCTACCCCCCCAAAAAAAAGGAGGATAAGGTTGATGTAACTCTTCCCCCAGCTCCCTCCCTGCCAGATCATCTTAGGTTGGTTGTATCTTTTGATAAAAGATCACCCCTTCTTCTCAAGGTTGTCCTTCCCACACAACCCTCTTTTAATGGATTCTATAAATCTCTCCCTCCCCTCAACCTTCAGATCTAGGAGTGGTAAAGGCTATTACTAGTCCCCTGGGTACTACACATAACCTTATGGTTTCCCTGTGCCCTGCCCAAACCTTGCAGATAGTCTCTTTATTAAATCCTCCTCTAATTATCTACTTTGAGTGTGCCATCTGTTTCTTATAGAGACCCTGCCTAATACACCTACCACACGTATCAGTCTGTTGTAGGCCCTACACCATGGTAAAAAAAAAAAAGGAACAAAATTAATAATACAATATGCTACCACTTTATGTAGTTATTCTGCATGTTCACCTCTTCCCAAAGCTATAATAACAACTTAAAGATAAAACCTAATTCCTCTTTACAACATAATTGTGCAGTAGAGTTTGTATGAGCTAAATATAATTCAGAGAACAAGCTTTCTCATGCCATCAAAATTCATGTTAACAACTATAAAGAGAAAACTCCAGAACTGATTCCCCTGACTTGAAATTTAGCAGAAAATATCTTCCAGTATTTAAATCAACCCAACAACTATTTGAAAGTCTACTATTGTGGCCAGCAAGGTGGTGTACAATAAATTTTTTAAAAATTTTTAGTTGTCAATGGACCTTTATTTTATTTATTGATATGTGGTGCTGAGAATCGAACCCAGTGCCTCACACATGCTAGGCAGGCGCTCTGCCACTGAACCACAACCCCAGCCCTTGCATAATAAATTTGATCTTTTGAACCAATCAAATTTTGAAGCACATCTATCCAATGTCCTTCAAATGTAATTTATCTTTAGTCTGTGGGGAGGATCGGTCTCCTTCAGTGTTCCCGAAATAGCAGAAATTGTGGAATGAAATTTAGAGGAAAGATAAGGGAATTACCATTTATAGACCACATATAAAATGCTAGGCAATTTGCATCTGTTAGCACATTTAACCCTGAAAATAAACACATATTCCATCATTCTCTTATTTCTGAAAAAAAAAAATCAGTATGGCAGGTGTGGAATTCAAAGTCCTTTTTTTTTTTTTTTTTTTTTTTTTTTTTTTTTTTTGCGAATGTGAAAGCAAAGCAAAAATATTCTTTGGTGTAGAACTGTAAAGATTACATTATTCCCCGGCTTCGATGGCTTCCCACTGCTCTTGGGATCAAGTCCAAAATCCTTCACACGGCCCTGTTCCCTCCACCGTCCCTTCTCTGCACCATCCAGGCTGTTCCCCACTTGAGAACCTCCATGTGCCAACGTGCCCTGGGGTCTGCAGGTTCTTCTCGTCTTCTCCAGATTGACTCGGACTCATTTCTACTCAGTTTACATTTCCTAGGGGAATGTATCTCTCCCCAGATGGCCCCATGTCACTGAAGCCCTGAATACAAATAAAATACAAAATACAAAATAGGGCTGGGGATGTGGCTCAGTGATCCAGTGCCCCTGAACGCTCATTTATTGATTGACTGATCAAAAGAGGAGGGCTGCCCTTGGGACGGTTCTGCCTGAGAGTGTCCACGTCCCACGCAGCTGGCAATGCCTCCCCCTCGGACATGGCAAGGTCTAAAAAACCCTCCCTTGAGCTTCTAGCAGCTCTTCGCTGCCTCCCTCTCCCCATCAAGCTACACCAGGTCCTCCAGGATGGAGAGCTTTAATTTAAGGGAGAGCATAGCGGTCCTAAGAATCGCAGGCGAGCTCGGTACCAGGGGAGGACGCTCCCCAGGCTTCGCACCTGCGGACTTGAGCAAGTACCGCGCCACGGGACTTGCTGCGAGTGCGCATGCTCAGGACTACTCTGCTGGAGCGCTTCTCCAGCTCTGGATGTTGCTTCTGGGCTGTGCGTTTCAATCTGGCCATTTTGAGCGCCGGAGGAGGTGAAGCGTTGATTGAGAGCAGGGCTCCTGCACTGCCTGGAAGGTCAGAATGGGGTTGGAGTGTATGGAGCACCGCCCAGTGGCAGCCATTGAACTGCATTGTCCAGCTGAATACAGTACTCCCAGTGACTTGGTATAGGAGAGAGGAGTGTGTCGGTTTTACAGATGGGGAAACAGAGGCTCTGTGGTTTTTAGAATTTATCCAAAGATAATGAGAGTGCTGGGATATGACTCAACATCTCTGGCTTCCAAATGTCTAAGCTCTCTCCCTGCTTTTGAATTTTTCAAAAAAAAAATTTCCCAAAATGTGAAAGCCAAGTGGGAGGAAGTTAACTTTCCTAGTAATCCTGGGCCAGCTGCCTGCCTGGATTCATGTGTCTGTGTGACCTTGGGCAAGTCATGTCCCCACGGAGCATCGGTTTCATCATCTGTAAAATGAAGATCATATCGCCTGCCTTCCATCATTGACGAAGATTCGCTCTTCCGACACAAAGGTAGTGATGCCTACCAGACGCCAGGTACTGTGTACTGTTGCAGGCCCAGGGGTATGCCAAAACAGAAGAGATCTTGTAAGGAGCTGAGATAGGGTGTGAACACGCTAATAAACTCCAGAGCCCTGTCAGAGATGGTTCTAGAAACCTGGGCAATGTTGGACCCATTGCCCAGTAAAGAACAGATAAAATCTATCAACATGGGTCTGGCATACTACAGGCTTCCCTCCATGGAAGGTGGGCATTTCTCACACAGTGGTGTGAGTTTCTCACCACTGGCTCCTGGGGAAGTAGAGACTGTTACAGGTATGGGAATTCACAACACACAGGTTCTTCCCTTGTGCTTCCAGAGCAGTGGGTGTTTCCATTCGTACGCTGTGCCTTGGAAAATTTCTACATTTTGCTTCACTGAAAACAGAGAAGCAGAAAGAATGTAGACCTGTGCTGACATTTTGCTGGAATGCCCCATCTCAGCCAGGTCCCCAAACACATGCAAAAGTCCATGCACTCTAATGCATTAGTTCTAAGGCTCCTAAAGCAGTCAAGGCTCACTGGCACATGTCCACTCACAAGCTGGAACACTTTGCCCAGAGAAGTCTAGTCCAGTCTGGGAGACAAATATCAAGCCAGGTCGTGGCCATCTCTCCTTTTAGTGGATATTCTGAGAAGAGAAATCTCAAGAACCAGGATGCAGGGACAGAACTATTAAAGACTGGCCAAACTGGAAGTCCACTAAACCTGACAAACTGAAGCCCAGAGACATAAGTTTAGCTGCCCAAGATCACACAGCAAGCTTGTGAAAATCTCCATGAATTCATACAGACACCAGATATTTATTAAGTGCCAGCTAGGTGCCAGGCACTGTTCTAGGCCCTAGGGATACAAGAGTGTCAAAATAGACAACAATTTCTATCCTCTTGGAGCTGGAATTCTAGTCAAAGGAGAGAGGCAGGGCTGGGTTTGTGGCTCAGTGGTAGAGCACTCGCCTAGCACTGGTGAAGCATTGGGTTTGATCCTCAGCACCACATAAAGATACATGAATAAAGGTACTGTGTCCATCTACAACTAAAAAACATTTTTTTAAACAAAGGAGAGGCAATAAAAAGATGAGCTAATAATATATATGACATGCAAGATGATGGTAAATGCTTTGAAGAAAAATGAAGCAGAAAAAGGGAATAAGAAGTATATTATACTGCTGGGCACAGCGCAGTGGTGCGCGCCTATAATCCCAGCGGCTCAGGAAGCTGAGGCAGGAAGATTCCCAAATTCAAAGCCAGCCTGAGCAACTTAGGGAGGCCCTGAGCAACTTAGCAAAGCCCTGCTCAAAATAAAATATAAAAAGGGTTGGGGATGTGGCTCAGTGGTTAAGCACCCTGGGGGTTCAATCCCTGACACACCTCACCCCCACCCCATGCAAAGAAAAAGTATATTGCAAGAGTATTGCATGGGTGCAAACTGAAATAGAATGGCCAAGGACGACCTCACTGATAAACTGGTGTTTGAGCAAAGATCTAAAGATGAGAAAGGAAAACATGCCAGTGTGTGGGGAAAGAGTGCCCCGAGGGGCGACAGTCACAGCCAAGCCCATGAGGCAGGTATGTACCTACTGTGTTCCAGGATCAGCAAGGAGGCCACTGGAGGAAGGAGTGAGGAGGAGGTTGGGAGGCAAGTATGAGCCTGTGGGCCACTGTAAGTACTTTGGCTTTTATTCCAAATGAGATGAGGAACCACTGGAGATCCTGGGGTGGAGAAATGATTTGATCTAACTGAATAGAAAAGGCTGAAGCTCCTTCCATCCATGCATCCCCTCATGGAACTTCTTAGGTGCCACCTGTTCTGTGGATGACAAGCTAGACACCCCCAGAGTGACTCAGTGGGTTCCTTAAGTGTGCATTTTGTGCTGTTTGGAGAGTCCAGAGCAAAGAGGAGGCTCAGCCATGACCTTCCTCTCGCTGGCTCTCACTGCCTTCCCTTTGTCCTGCGTCCCAGGGAGACTGGCCCCAGGTAGCTGCAGGGCAATGTACTCGGGAGGCTGCTGGAACCTGCCGGTTATAAATAGCATCTCCCGGAGCTGCTCCCTCCAAATGAGTCAGAGGCACAGAGCCACAGCCCCCCAAACTGCACTGTCACTCTCCACTCTGCCACCTCACCCCAGAGCCCTCTCTGACCTTTAAACCAAGGCCAGGCCTCTGTTTCTCACCATGACCCTTTCTGGCCCTGTCACTTCCCCCCTTTCCCAGGTGCTCACTACCCCCCAGGAATGCCAGAAAACCCACTGCTCTGTTACTTCCAAGGGTCAGAATTGCATAATATATAAATGCCTGGGATCGGAGGTCAGATCCAGATGTGCCACTTCCTGTGACCTTGGGCAAGCCACCTCCCTGAGGGCAGACCCATCTTTCTCATTCATAAATGGGAATAATAATAATAGAACTTTCTCTATGGAACTAGTATGAGGATTCACAGCCCAGCTGGGCTCAGTGGTGCACACCTGAAATCCCAGCTACTCCTATAATCAGAGATAGGTGGGAGGATTGCTTGAGCTCTCGAATTTGAGACCAGCCTGGGCAACATACCCAGACCCCCATTTCAAAAAGAAAATCAACAACAACAAAAACATGGAACATAAGTCTAGAGCTTGGTATATAGTAGCTGCTCACTTAATGGAGTGAATGCCCCTATGTTCAATTACATTATAATCCAGAGAGAGATGATAATAAATAAGAAAATAACCGCTTCCATCTATTCTATTGTGCATCTAACCATGTCCTTGAAGTACAGTTTCCTGACATAGAACACAGTATCTCTGATCTTCAAAATCAAGCAACTTTCACCATCCACATAGGACATGGAAAGAAAATGAGACTCAAAAAGAACCATGTGGCTTTACCAAGGGCACACGGAGCCTGGTTAAGGCAGAAGCACTTCACCAGAGGCCTGGGAGGCACATCACCTCACACCAAAAGAATATGGGGGATGGGGCAGGAGATGGGCACATCTCTGCTTGCTCTGGCCATCATTCCTTCCAGTTCCAGAGGAGAGAAGCCCTCTGCCACCTCACCAAGCCTCGGCTAGCCCTCCTGTGGGTAAAATGAAGTAAAAGTCTATGTAATGGTTCTCTAAAAGATGTTTTGCCATTTGGTCATGCCCATTGTGTAAGGATGAGGTGATGGTGACGACTTGGTCTTACTGCCTTCTTTGATTTCCAGGCTTGTGTCTAGTCACCTCCCCTAACCCCCAAGTTCCAGATTGATCCCCTTGATTTCCCTCCCCCACCACAGTGGAAGCCTTTAACAACAGCAGAAAGGGCATGCATTTGGGGGTCAGACAAATGTGGGCTCCCTCCTGGCTCTGCTGTTTCCTAGCTGTGTGACTTGAAGCAAATCCCTTCACCTCTCTGAGCATCATTCATTTAGCAAATATATATATTAGTCTGTGTCTACAACGTGCCAGGCTCTGCTCTGGTGCCACTGCGGTAGACGAGAGAGACATAGTAAACAAGCAAACTAATAATTTCAGAAGTGATATGTCAATGAAGAAAATGAAACAGGGAGATGTGATTGTGACTGGGATGGGGTGGAGGGGAGCGCTGTCTTTGGTAAGGTTGTCGAGAAGAAAGTGACCTTCACTCTGTGACTTCAGTGATGGGATAGGATTGGTTATGAGACCTAAGGGTACACAGACCTTGTGCAGAAAATGGGTTTGGTGCATGGAGACCAGGGTGGTGGGAGTACAGATTGCCATCGAGAGGGGAGATGAGGTCAGAGAGGTAGGCAGGGGCTGGATCCCAAAGCATCGAATGACAAGATCCCAGCCACATTTGATAAGATGCAGAAATCTAGCACGGGACTTAGCAGTGGGCGCTCAATTTGCAGTGACTATGATGATTGTGAGTCTTCCCTGTCCTCCTCCTCCTCCTCTCAGGGACCCTCACGTCCTTCCCCTGCCCCTTCGTCCCTCTCTGAGCTGCCACTGTCCCTCCCTGGGGGGTGGGGGACTTGGATGTCAGCAGAAAGAAGGAAGCATCCCCCTCCCTTCTCCTCCCCTCCCCTTCCTCCTCCAAACCCTCCCACCGCAGCCCAGTGATTTTCCTGCCTCTCACAAGGCGATTTTATTAAACATCTCGAAAAAATATTCTCTCACTCCCTCTCTCTTTATTTATAAAAATCAACTTAACACCCTGCTCCTTTGTTCTATTTGGAAACTGGAACAGCCTGGTTTATATTTAGCCGAAATCCTGCTCCTTTCCCCACAGATTCCGGCACAGCCCAATGAGCTAGAGGGGCTACAGGAGGAGGAGGGGGGCAGAGGGCTGGGGGGTGCCAGGGGTGCTTCAAAGGACTGTCCCCTGGAGCCCCAGGGCTCATCAAGTCCAAAGGACCTAGAAGGGTAGGAGGTGAGGAGCTATTTCCAACGGCATCGGGGTATCCCAAGACCAGGCTTTGCCACGACGTACATCATTCTGTCACCCTCTAGTCCCATACGGATCCCAGAAGAGAGACAGAGGAGATCGCAATCAGAGTAGAAGGACCCAAGCCCTCATCTGGAACCCGGCTTGGAGGGGCAATATGGGGCAGGCATCGCGACATGGGGCTGGGTTCAAATCCCATCTCTTCTCTGCCGATCACTAGCTGGTTGATGAGGGGAGGTCAACATGGGCCTCATAGTGCCTGGGACATGAATGTGTGTACGGACAGTGGCTGTGAGCTGTGAGCTGAAGGAAACTGCTTGGCTACTGTAATTCAGGGCACCACTCCAAAGCTGCTTCCTCCACGAAGCCTTCCCAGATTAAAACTCATGGATTCGGCTACCAGCACTGGGCTACCCTGGGACTGTGGAGATGAAAGAACAGACCCTCACAGGCCCCCGGTGGGATCACAGGTGGATATATAATAATTGCCACAGACAGTCCTAAGTTCCAGAAGAGGCTTAGGCTCCATTTGTTTACACAGATATGCAAAACCAGTTCCCCTCTGCATCTGTAGAGCTAAACACAGCAGCTGGCACCTGGAGAGACAGTAGAGAATAGTGGTTAAGAATACATCTGGGGGGCTGGGGATGTGGCTCAAGCGGTAACGCGCTCGCCTGGCATGCGTGCGGCCCGGGTTCGATCCTCAGCACCACATACCAACAAAGATGTTGTGTCCGCCAATAACTAAAAAATAAATATTAAAAAAAAAATTCTCTCTCTCTCTCTCTCTCTCTCTCTCTCTCTCTCTCTCCCCCCCTCACTCTCTCTTTAAAAAAAAAAAAAAAAAGAATACATCTGGGGGGCTGGGGCTGGGGCTTAGTGGCAGAGCGCTTGCCTTGCACATGTGAGTTTGATCCTCAGCACCACATAAAAATAAATAAATAAAATAAAGGCAGTGTGTCCATTTACAACTAAAAAATATAAATAAATTTTTTTTTAAAAAAAAAGAATACATCAGGGAGCCAGAGGCAGTGGCCCGTGCCTGTAACCCAAAAGCTCAGGAGGCTGAGGCAGGATTGTGAGTTCAAAGCCAACTTCAAAAATAGTGAGGCCAATGGTCAAGTGCCACTGAGTTCAATCCCTGGCACCCCCCACAAAAAGAAATACATCTGGGAGCTGTGCATGGCGGTACACACCTGTAAGCCCACACCTCGAGAGGCTGAGGCAGAAGGAATATATTCAAAGACAGCCTCAGCAACTTAAGTGAGGTCCTCAGCAACTTAGTGAGACCTTGTCTCAAAATTTTAAAAAAGGTCCAGAAGTGTAGCTTGGTGGTAAAGTGCCCCTGGGTTCAATCCCCAGTACCAAAATACATACATAACCATTACGCTAAGTGAAAGAAGCAAGACATAGAAGGTACATTCCATTTACGTGAGGTGTCCAGACTAGGCAAATCCGTAGAGACAGAGTACAGATTAGAGGTGGCCAAGGCTGGGTTTCCTTTTGGGGTGATGAAGATATTTTGGAACTAGATAGAAGAGATGGTCGTGCAATGACATTGAATTGGTCACTTTTAAATGTTAATTGCATGTTATATTAATGTCACCTCAATTTTTTTTTCTCCCAGTACTGGGGTTGGAACCCAGGACCTTGTATATACAAGGCAAGCGTTCTACCATTAAACTACATTCCCAGCCCTCACCTCAACTTTTATAAAGAATGTATCTGAATTCATTTTGTGGCCATATTAACTGATGTGGAAAGAAAAAACATTTGATAAAATTAACACCTAGTTATGAATTAGAAACAAACTGACAGTGCAGAAATAGAAGGGAACTTCTTCAACCTGTTAAAAGCTGCTTCAAAATACCTACAGGTAACACATTTAGTGCTAAATGTCTAAACACTTAAATGTTTTTTTTTTTTTTTTTTTTTGCCGTAAGTTTGGGAACAAGGCAAAAATATCTGTTCTCACCACGTTTATGCAATATTGTACTGGAGGCCTAGCCAAGGCAATAAGACAAGAAAGTTGGGAGAAAATCCCAAGGAATTTAAAAATAGACCAAAACTATTAGAGCTAATAATTTTATTTATCAAGATCAAAGGACATAAAGCTAACATGTCAAAATTCTCTATATTAGCAATAAACAATTAAATGTTTGAAGACACAATAGCATTAAAAAAACATAAAATAGGGGCAATGATGCACGCTTATAATCTCAGCTATTTGGGAAGCTGAAGCAGATGATACAAGTTCAAGGCCAGCCTTGGCAACTTAATAAGACCCTGTCTCAGGGGCTGGGGATGTGGCTCAAGCGGTAACGCGCCCACCTGGCATGCACGGAGTGCTGGGTTCAATCCTCAGCACCACATAAAATAAAATAAAGATGTGTCCACCGAAAACTGAAAAATAAATATTCAAAAAAAATTCTCTTCTCTCTCTCTCTAAAAAAAAAAAAAAAAAAAAAAAGACCCTGTCTCAAAATAAAATAAAAAAGTGCTGGGGATGTAGCTCAGTGGTAGAGCACCTGTGTAGCATGTTCAAAAGGGCCTGGGTTCAATCTCTAATACCGCCCCCACCCCCCGCAACATTCCATAAAACACTTAGGTACATTTTTCAAAATGTGAAAATTTTGTACACTGAAAACTATAAAATATTGCTAAGATAAATTAAAGAACACTTAGTTAAATATTATATAACAGGTTTATGTATAAAATGCCAATTCTTCTGATATTGATCTATAGATTTAACATAAGCCTGATCAAAATTTCCACAGGCTTTTTTTTTTTTTTTGGTAGAAATTGTCAAATAGATTCTACATTGAAGTGCAAATAAACTACAACATTATAGAAGTGCAAATAAACTACAACATTATAGAAGTGCAAATAAACTACAACAGCCAAAAACATTTTGAAAAACATGACAGAGCACTTCTGCTATTTGATTTTGACACATACTATAAATCTGCAGTAATCAAGAGAGTGTGGTATTAGCAGAAGGATAGAGGAATAGATTAAATAGAAGAGAGTCCAAAATAGATCCACCCACACACCAACAATTGATTTTTGACAAACTTGCCAAGGGATTCAGTGTGGAAAGGAAACTGGCACTGAAACATATCTGCATGAAAAAAAAAAAAAAAGAACCATGATCCCTACCTCACACCACACTCAAAAGCTAACCTGAAATGGATCAGAGATCTAAGTTTAAAAACTGAACCCATAAAACTTCTGGGAGAAAATGAGATAATTTTTTTTTTGGCCAGGGATAGATAAAGATTTCTAGAACACTGGGCTGGGGTTGTAGCTCAGTGGTAGAGTGCTTGCCTCACATGTGTGAAGCACTGGATTCAATTCTCAGCACTGCATATAAATAAATGAATAAAAAAAAGGTCCTCCAACACTAAAAAATATTTTAAAAAAATATTTCTAGGATACAAAAAGTACAAAAAATACATTGATAAGTCTTCATCAAAATTTTATACTTTTATTCTTTAAAAGCCACTCTTTTTTTTTTATTTTAAAATTAGGGTCTTGCTAAATTTCTGAGGCTTAACCTTAAATTATCAGTCTTCCTACCTCAACCTCCAGAATTGCTGAGGTTACAGGCATGCACCACTGCACCTGGCTGAAAGACACTTTTTTTTTTTTTTTTTGGTACTGGATATTGAACTCAAGGGCACTCAGCCACTAAGCCACCTCTCCAGTCCTATTTTGTATTTTATTTAGATACAGGATCTCACTGAGTTGCTTAACACCTCACTTTTGCTGAGGATGGCTTTGAACTTGCGATCCTCCTGTCTCAGCCTCCTGAGCTGCTGGAATGGCAGACATATACCACAGTGCTCGGCTGAATGACACTGTTAATAAACAAACTGTAAGTGAAAGGTTAAGAGAAAACAAAAGATACACACATGTGCCATACACACACACAAACACACATGACAAAGGACTTATATCCAGAATACATAAAGAATTTATAACTAAAATAATCATAAGATAAATAATCCTATTTAAAAAATTAAGCAAGGGCTGGGGCTGGGGCTCAGTGGCAGAGCACTTTCCTAGCATGTGTAAGACACTGGGTTCAATCCTCAGCACCACATAAAAAAAAAATAAATCAAGGCATGCTGTCCATCTACAACTATAAAAAGAAATTAAGCAAAATAGTTGAACAAATACTTCACAAAAGAAGACATACAAATGGATAATAAGCACATGAATATATGCTCAGTTATCTTTAGTTGGCAGGGAAGTATAAATTAAAACCACAATAAAACATCACTCCTCAAAATGGAACAGCTAAAATTAACAAGACTGACAATACAAAGTGTTGATAATAATAATGGAGCAACTGGAGCGCTCTTACGCTGCTGGTGGGAGTGTAAAACACCCAGTCACACAGGAAGAGCTTTTCCATACAAAGATAAATATATATATGTCCCATATGATCTCTTAATTTTACTCCTGGCTGTTTATCTGAGATAAATGAAAATGTCCAAAACAAAAGGCTTATGCATGAATTTCATAGCAACTTTATTCACAATAGCTCCTAACTGGAAATAAACCAAATGACACTCAATAGAATTGGAGAAATGATTCACGCTCTGTCTATACAGTGGAATACTACCCAGCAAAAAAAAAAAAAAAAAAAAAACGAATTACAAGCATATGTGAAAATGTAGAGGAACCTCATAATTATTTTGGTTCAGCAAATATTACTTCCCTCATACAGGTGTTTCTGTTTTTAAGAGGTAGGGTCTTGTTAGGTTGCCCAGGCTGGCCTCGAATTCCTGGGCTCAAGTGATCCTCCCATTTCAACCTCCTGAATAGCTGGAACCTCAGGGGCATGCCACCATGCCTGGTCCTTCATAGGGTTCTGGTTTTTGTTTTTGTAATGTTTTAGATAAACTAAGGGAGGGGTTGACATTTTTTAATGAGTTAATTTATTGAGAATTAAGGTAGCTGACCCCTCCACAGTGAGTAGGGTTGTGAGTATGGAGAAGGAGGATGTTATGGAAATGACAGTCTGTGGAGACCATCAAGCACCCTGAGGGATCTGCTCTTGGACCACTCTTTCTGGGGGAATCCAGCCACCATGTCATAGAGACACTTGAGCAGTCCTGTGGAAAGCTTGGGATGGCAAGGAACTGAGGTCCCCTGGCAGTATCCAGGGCTAGCTTGTCAGCCACACGAATGAGCCAACTGAATCCCAGAGTCCCAGTCAAGCCTTTAGATGACAGGCCGACCTCATGAGCCAGAACCATCCAGTTATGCTACTCCTAACCCTGGCCCACAGGAACCATGCAACACAGTAAACAGTAGTGCTTAAGCCAGGCACAGTGGTGCACACCTGTGGTCCCAGCTCCTGGGGAGGCTGAGGTAGGAGGATCGCTGGAGCCCAGGAGTTGAACCCGGCTTGGGCAACGTAGCAAGACCCCCATCTCAATAAACAAACAAATAAAAAAATAAATGTTATTGCTAAGAGCCATACATTTGGGGGGTGATTTGTTACAGAGCAGTAATCACTAATAGGAGCACTGCTACTAATCACTAACATTCGTTTATCATGTGACTTACTATGACCACTAGTAGGCAGTGAACTGGCTGTCCTCACCCTGTCTGGAACCACTGTACCTCTTTTCCACCCTCCTCTGGGCTCCAAAAGTCTGACCTGCTCAGATTCCACCACCTCCCATATCCTCTGGCTTCTCATCAGGGTTAGCCAAGGTGAGGGAGAGGGTCCCCCCAGGAGGAGGAAGGGAGAAGGTCAGAATGTGTATTGCTCTCTTCCTTCCTGCAGGGCACCCCAGTCTAGCTATGTCCCTCAACAGGAGGCCACAGCATCTCTTAAGGTGTTTCTGTCCACACAACTCTTTCTGGGCAACCTTAACAGCAGGCCTAAGGAGGTAAGCGCCTTCTAGCCCAGCCCTGCACTCTCCCTGGTGAGTGGAGGGGACTCCCTTCTTCCAATTACCAATTTGAGCCTGCCATCTCTTTCCTTCTGAGATCCAGTGGCCACCCCAATTTAAGAACCCCCTTCTTCAGAGAAGGAAGTAGGAACTCAAAGAGGATCAGGGAAAAAAAACCTCAAAACCAAATGAGGAACTACCAGAGGCCATCCTAACGGGTGCCCTGCAGGCAACCGGTCCTATCAGATGCTTCTTGACTGACTGAGTGAATGCATGACTTAAGGGGTACAGGGGAAGGCCCACCTGTTCTGCCTTCTTCTTCTTCCTCTTCTTATTTTTGAATCCTGCCTTCTTAAAGGGTCAGCATCTTGACTCCTTCAGCCAGCCACGGATGGCCAGTTCCCCAGCCCAGGTCAAAGTAGAAGTTTCTGGAAGTTTTGCCTTAGAAAGATGAACACAGAGCCCGGCCTACCCAGGAAGCAGCCCCCAACCTCAGTGAGAGACTCAAGAGTTATTTTTGAAAAGCAAGCGAGGCCTGCAGGCGGCCCTGGCAGATCACAGAGCTGGAAGATGGGCGAGCCAGGAGCAGAGGGAGAACCGACAGCTACCGCAGAACCTACGCCCTGTCCCTATGACGTCAGCCCCACGCACTGTGACGTAACATGCTGGCTGGTGGGGGGAGGGGAGACATCCTGCGCTCCCTTGAGAAACTTTTATAAATCGTGGTAAAATACACACCATATAAAAATGTATTCTTGAGGGGCTGGGGATGTGGCTCAAGCGGTAGCGCGCTCGCCTGGCACGCGTGCAGCCCGGGTTCAATCCTCAGCACCACATACCAACAAAGATGTTGTGTCTGCAGAGAACTAATAAATAAATATTAAAAATTCTCTCTCTCTCTCTCTCCTCTCTCACTCTCTCTTTTAAAAAAAAATGTATTCTTGAGAGTTTTTTAACTACTCCTTCCCCAGGGTTGAGTGACATTTGGGGACTGAGTTCCCACAGGACCAGGGAGTGGGAACTTCAGCCAAAAATATGGGCCACCAAATGATGTGTGAGGTTTTTGCACTCGCCAGGGGGAAATCCTAAAATAGGAGGAAGGTCTGAGGTGAAGTTGGGGGGCCTAGGGTCAGGGAAGAGCTGGCATCCTCCATCTCTGCCAAATAAGGGAAGGCGGAAGGGGGTGGGGGTGCGGCAGGGAGGAGGGGGCAGGGAGCAGGTGTTGGGGCTCAGGTTGAAACAGAGCTGCAGGGGGCAGAAGGCAGGCCAGCAGTGAATGCAGAATGCGCCTAATGAACCAAGCAGAAGAATGGAGAAGTGTTTGCAACTGGGCAGGGGGGTCACAGGCAGCCAGAGGGAGCCATCAAGGTCCCAAAATAACTCCTGCTTCTGCAGGAGAGGCTGGAACTAATCAAGGTCGGATTAATCCAAGACTCCATCAGGGAGAGGCTGCGGAGAGGCTGTGTGTCTCCAAGCAGGGACTGCAGGAGAGGAAAATAAACAAAAGATGTGATTCGCAGCTTGGAGGGGCTGTCGTCCTGGAAAACGGTGCGAAGCATAGAAGCGAGTCTTCCTAGGTGCTCAGTCGGAGTGGCGCCTGTAGCCAGCATTTATCATGTGCCTACAGTGTGCCCTGGACTGCAACGTATGGCTAAGATTGGGCTCCAGAGTCGCCTGCTTGGATCAGAATCCCTGCTCTATTTTTTGCTGTGAGTCCCTGGTGAAGTCAATGGCCTACTCTGAGCCTGAGGATCCTTAACTGGAAAGTGGGGATGATTCAAACTGCCCCAGAAGGGAGTTGAGAACAGCAGCTCAATGTATGCCAACCTTTATTTATCATGGATCTTCCCAGCAGAGCTGGGAGAAGACTGTTAGCTTGCTTGCTTGCTTTCTTTCTTTCTTTTTAAAGAGAGAGTGAGAGAGGGGAGAGAGAGAGAGAGAGAGAGAGAGAGAGAGAGAGAGAGAATTTTTAATATTTATTTTTTAGTTCTCGGCGGACACAACAACTTTGTTGGTATGTGGTGCTGAGGATCGAACCCGGGCCACACGCATGCCAGGCGAGCGCACTACCGCTTGAGCCACATCCCCAGCCCCTCTTTCTTTCTTTCTTTCCTTCTTTCTTTCCTTCTTTCTTTCCTTCTTTCCTTCCTTCTTTCCTTCCTTCCTTCTCTCTCTCTTTCTCTCTCTCTCTCTCTCTCTTTCTTTCTTTCTTTCTTTCTTTCTTCCAGAGATTGAACTCAGGATCACTTGACCACTGAGCCACATCTCCAGCCCTATTTTGTGTTTTATTTAGAGATAGGGTCTCACTGAGTTGCTTAGCGCCTCGCTTTTGCTGAGGCTGGCTTTGAACCCATGATCCTCCTGCCTCAGCCTCCCAAGCCACTGGGATTTTAGGCATCTGCCACTACTCCCAGCAAGTGTTAGATTTCTGTCTCCCTATCTGAGGCTCAGAGAGCTCAAGGGGAAATGCCACCATTGGGGTTCAGGCGAGTCTGAGCCAGAAGCATGAGGAGCCAGGCAGGGGTTGCCCGCCTGTCATTCCAGCAGCTGGGGAGGCCATGTCAGGAGGATCGCAAGTTCAAAGCCAGACTCAGCAACTTAGCGAGGCCCTAAGCAACTCAGCAAGACCCTGTTTCTAAATAAAATATTTTAAAAAGGGCTGAGGATATAGCTCAGAGGTTAAGCACCACTGGGTTCGATCCATGGTACCAAATAATAATAATAATAATAAAGGAGAAGAAGAGGGTCACTGCAGGCAGCCTCCCTTCCTTGCAGAATAATCCAGTAACCTGGTTTATACACTCACTGGATTATCCCACCACTGCTGATCACTGTGTGCCAGGCCCCGATGGAGGAGCTGGATGCAGCAGTGGACAAAATAGACCAAACCACCATCTTCCTGGGGCTCTCGTTCTCATTGGGGGAAATGGAAAAAAAAAACTGAGTAAAGAACTCATAACCAGGATAATTTCAGAATGGGATAAGTGCTATGTGAACGACAAAACAAAACAACCACAACAGGAAAAAACCTTTAGGACTGGGCATGGAGCTCAGTGGTAGAGTGCTTACCTACATGCTGAGACTCCCTAGTAGGGCAACAATAACAACTAAATCCTTATAAAGCATCTACTGTGGGCCAAACATTGCTAACAAATGTGGAATGATTTAATCCTTACTACAACCCTATAAGATATATGCTATTATCATCACCCCAAACTTATAGCTAAGGGAACTAAAGCACAGAGAGGTTAAGGAATTTGCCCAGGCCATACAGCTAACAATGAAGGGCAGAGCTGAGTTTCATTCCCAGGCCATCTGGCTCCACGGTGCTGGCTGATGGGGAGAGCATTAAGTAGGGCAGTTTGTCCAGGGAAGAGATGTCTAGAGAGGTGACATTTGAGCTGAGACACGATGTTAAGACATGGGAAGTCCAGGAGGCAGAGAGTTCCAGATGGAGAGAACATTGAGTGCAAAGGCCCTGAGGCAGGTAGAGTTTGGCAGCTTGGGAAAAGAGCAAGGAGGCTAGTTTGAGCTGTGGCAGAGGACACATGACAGCAACAGAGTGCTCAGCACAGACACGTGGGGGTGAGAAGGAGCTTGCTTTGTCCTCTAGGACGTTTCAGATCCCTGCTGCTTGTCCCACGGTTGCTCAGGAAGCCTGGCCTAAAACAGTTCTGACAGGCGCAGGCCCCTTCTCTCCCAGAATCAGGCCGATTAGGCTCAGGCAAAGCTGATTTCCACCCTGGGCTGGGAAATGGCCCAGGCTGGGCCACTCAACCTCTTTTAGCCTCTACTCACAGCGCCCCCAGGCTGGTGGGCCAGGGAAGGGCTCCCCTTCCTCCTCACCCTAAATCTCCATCCTCCCTGGCCAGAGCCACAGAGGAGAGACTGCGGTCCTCAGCTGAGACAGGACCTCCTAGCTCCTGCCCCTGGGCTCCAGTCCTATCCAGAACAGGGGAGGGATGCCATGTTCCCCAGACTGGTCTCTGTGGGTCTGAGAGAGAAACCTAAAGGGGCAGATGATGGGTAGGGCTCCATGTTCCTATTCGATTCCAGATTCCTTCCTTTTGTGGTCCTGGGAATGTGGCTTCACCTCACCAAGTCTCAGTTTATTTCTCTGAAAAATGAGGATAATAATAATAACTAGCTCACAGAGATGCTATGCAAATTGAATATAACATGCCCAAGAGGGAGATTTCTGGGGCCTCAAAATGTTCTAAGTCTCTCCCTGAGCAGTGTAGATAAAAATGCAATGAATTATACATTTTAGATGTGGGCATGCATGTATACATTCTATACATTATAGCCCAATCATTTATTTATTTATTTATCTATCTTTTTATTTATTTATTTTTGGTACCAGGGATGGAACTCAGGGGCACTCGACCACTGAGCCACATCCCCAGCCCTTTTTTGTATTTTATTTAGAGACAGGGTCTCACTGAGTTGCTTAGCACCTCACCATTGCTGAGGCTGGTTTTGAACTCACGATCCTCCTGCCTCAGCCTCCTGAGCTGCTGGGATTACAGGTGTGTGCCATGGTGCCAGTTGTTTTTAAAGGGTTAAGTAGGACTGAATGGATATACTCGGTGGTAGAGCACCTGCCTAGCATATGCAGAGGCCTGGCTTCAATCCCTAGCACTGGGTAATGTAAAAAATAAAAAGCAAAGTACAGCCTTGTTCATGGTTAGTACCACATAGATGTTTGCTACTAATAATAGTATATGAAATATTCCATAAATATTTGTTGAATATATTTGTTGAGAAGGCTCTAGTACCCTTCCATACTTCATTTATTATTTATTTGATTTTCAGTGCCTAAGGCAGCTCAAATTCAAAATGTCCATGATTGAGTTCTTCCCTCACCTTGGTCTTGCTCCACTCCCAGATTTCCTAGCTGCCCCGGGGCTCAGTTGAGAAATGTAGATGTCACCCTGCCTGCCTTCTCCCTGCTCTTGTGCCTAATACCTCACTGCCAACTTACTATTATTTCAGTAGTGGACTGTCCTCAGAGATGGCACCCAACACCCTTCCTATGAGGGCATGCTGACCTCAT
>NC_138184.1:78757316-78989816 GCF_964194105.1 Spermophilus citellus
GACCCTGTCTCTAAATAAAATACAAAAAGGGCTGGGATGTGGCTCAGTGGTTAAGCACCACTAGGTTCAATCCTCCATACAGAAAAATAAAAAGCCAACAACAAAAACTAACTCAAATTGGATCAAGAACTTAAATATAAGAGCTAACAGTATAAAACAATTAGAAAAAAACATAGGGGTGGATCTTCATAAAGCTGGGTGTGGTGGTATAATATAAATAATCCCAGCAGTTTGGGAGGCTGAGACAGGAAGATCGTGAGTTCAAAGCCAGCCTCCACAAAAGCGAGGCACTAAGCAACTCAGTAAGACCCTGTCTCTAAATAAAATACAAAATAGGGCTGGGGAGGGGCTCAGTGGTTGATTGAGTGCCTCTGAGTTCAACCCTAATTCTCCTCCCCCCCCCAAAAAAAAAATCTACATGACCTTAGATTTGGCAATGCATTCTTTATATATATATATATATATATATATATATATATATATATATATATATATATATATAAAACTTTATTTTACTTGTTTATTTTTTTAATGTGGTACTAAGGATCAAACCATGCATGTGCCTCATACATGCCAGGCAAGTGCTCCACCACTGAGCCACAACCTCAGCCCCTTGGCAATGCATTCTTGATTTGATATCAAAAGTAAGAACAATAAAAGAAAAAAAAGTTGGACAACAAAGTAAAAGTAAAAATGTATGTGTATCAACAGATGCTATCAAGAAAGTGAAAAAAAAGAGCTCATATACTGATAAGAGTCTTAGTGTCTGCATGAATGAAGAACTCTTACAGCTTAACAACAAAAAAGACAAACAAACCAACTAAAAAATGGGCAAAATAATTGAATAGGCATTTCTCCAAGGACTAGATGCAAATATATGCCAAAAAGCACATGAAAAGAAGCTCAATATTATCGGTTATTTGGTAATTGAAAAACAAAACTACGAGATACCACCTCACACCGGCTAGAGATGGCCTTAACTCTTTTTTTTTTTTTTGGTGTTACTGGGACTTGAACCCAGGCGCACTTATCCACTGAGCCACATCCCCAGCCCCTTTAATATTTTCTTTAAAGAAACGGTCTCACCGAATTGGTTAGGGCCTCACTAAATTGCTGAGTCTGGCTTTGAACTTGCGATCCTCCTGCCTCAGCCTCCCAAGCTGCTGGGATGACAGGTATGCACTATCATAACCAGCGCCTTAACTTTTTAAAAAAAGATGGTGGCAAAATAGGGACTTTTGTTGTCTTAGCAAGTTAGGTCTGTCTTAAAGCACCATTTGGGCACAACAACCTATACCTGTGATCCTAGCTACTTGGGAGGCTGAGGCAGAAGGATCTCAAGTTCAAGGTCAGTCTGGGCAATTTAGCCAAAAAAAAAACAACATTTTTTTTAACTAAAAAACTTTTTAAAAGTATTGTAGGGGCTACGGTTGTGGCTCAGTGTCATCCTCGCCTAGTATGTATGAGGCACTGGGTTTGATCCTCAGCACCACATAAATATAAAATAAAGATATTGTGTCCACCTAAAACTTAAAAAAAAATTATTGTAGACTGGATGGCTTATAAACAACAGAAATATATCTCTCACAGTTGTGGAGACTAGAAGTCCAAATCAAGATGCTACCCGAGCTATTTTCAGACCCTGTCTGAAAGTAAAAAATGAAAAGAGCTGATGATGTAGCTCAGAGGGAAAGACCCTGGGTTCAATCCCCAACACACACACACACACACACACACACACACACACAAAGCCAGCATGATCCAGTTCTGGTGAGGGCCCTCTTCTGAATTGCAGACTATGCCGGATTTCTCATTAGCTCCTCACATGGCATAGAAAGAGCAGAATTGCTTTCTGGGGTCCCCTTTATAAGGGCTGCACCCTCATGATCTCATTAACTCCCAAGATCCCACCTCCTGATGGCATCATGTTGGGGGTTAGGATTGCCACAAATGAATTTTGGGAAGACACAAACATTCAATCCATGACACTCGTACTTTGCCAGCAGGAGTGTAAAATGGTGCAGCCGCTGTGGAAAACAGTTTGGCGGTTCCTCAAAAAGTTAAACATAGAGCTACCATATGACACAGTAATTTCATTCCTAAAAGAATTGAAAGCAGGGACTCAAACAGATACTTGTTCACCAATGTTCACAGCAGCACTATTCACAATAGCCAAAAGGTGGGAACAACCCAGATGTCCATCTGCAAATGAGTGGATAAACAAATTGTAGTGTGTATAGACACAATGGAATATTATTCAGCCACAAAAAAGGAATGAAGGGCAGGTATATCCTACAACTTGGATAGTCCTTGACAATATTATGTTAGGTGAAAGAGACACATATTGTATGATTCCTTTTATATGAAGTGTCCAGAACAGATCTATCTGATGAGATAGAAAGTGAGTTAATGGTTGTCAGGGGTTGAAGGAAAAGAGCATGGGGAACAATTGCTCAAAGGATATGGAGGGTACAAATGTTTTGAAACTAGGAAGAAGTGATTGTTGCACATTGTGAATGTGTATAAGTGTTACCATATTGTACACATAATTATATGTATATCGACTAATCACTGTTATAAAAGAGGTTGAGCTTGCTTACCCTCCCCTTGAGTCAGACTGGTCTTGAGACTGATGTTGACCATTAGGCTGCAGCAGAAGGAATGTTCTGGAACTTCTGTGGCCAAGCCTTAAGAAGGCTGCTTCTGCTTCTTGGAAGTCAGTTGCCATACTGTGAGCAGTCCTGCCCACAGAATCCTAAGAAATTAAAAAGATAGTTGTTTAAAGCCACAAAGTTGTGGGGAGATTTATTATGCAATAACACATAAATAATTCTACCTCTAAAAACTTCACAAGGCCAGCCGGGCACAGTAGAACATGCCTGTAATCCCAGCAACTTGGGAGGCTGAGGCCGGAGGATTGCTCAAAGCCAGCCTCAGCGATTTAGTGAGGCCGTAAGCAATATAGCAAGACCCTGTCTCTAAATAAAAAGGGCTGAGGATGTGGCTCAGCGCTAAGCACCCCTGAGCTACATCTCCAGTTCCCCAAAGAATAAAAAAAATAAGAACTTCACAAGGCCACCTATTTCACTCTATCCCCACCACCCTAGTCTGAGTCTCTCTTCTCCCTCCAGGCAGCAGACTCCAGCTAGAGTTCCTGTTCTCAGTCCAGTTCTGGAACTTCACCTTCCCTTGTAGCCAGAGGGAAGCTTCTAGGCCCATCTCATCCTCTCAGTCCTCCAGATAGTAACCGGGCTCTTTGTTGTGAGCTGCACGGTGTCCCTGCCCATCTCCCCAGGCCCAGCGCCCTCACCCACCTCCACCCCCTACTTTTTTTTTTTTTTAATATTTATTTTTTTTTTAGTTCTCGGCGGACACAACATCTTTGTTTGTATGTGGTGCTGAGGATCGAACCCGGGCCGCACGCATGCCAGGCGAGCGCGCTACCGCTTGAGCCACATCCCCAGCCCCACCCCCTACTTTTTGCAGTTCCTGGACTCAGCACTTCCCCTCCTCAGCAAAGGCTGTTCCCTCCACCCAGAGCGTTCCTACCGCCTTCCTGGGTGGAGCTCAGCCCAGACACCAGTAACTCCAGGAAGCCCTCCCTGACCCCCAAGCAGAGTTAGGTTCCTCCTCTGGGCAGCCGTTGGCCCTGTTTTTATGCCTGTCCTCACAGCAGCCGCTTCTGGGTGGTTCTGGCCTTTTAACAACCCGTCTGTTTCATCATGCCACGAATAATTTCAGGTCAGGAAGAGACTAGCGTGGGGCCGGCACCTAGTAGGTACTTATGGAAACCCAGGGAAAGGAAGAGAGAGGTCTATGATGTGGTCTGGGGCTGTCTAACTTCTCACATGGGACTGTTGTGTGAGAGCTGGGCTTCCCTCACACACACCTGGCCCTGGCCACCTGGAGAGGCCTGGAGAAGAGGTCTTGGAGGAACGACGAGGGGCTTGAGTGATAAATGACAAGGTGTTGGGAGTGGAGTGCTCTTCTGTGTGCTCAGCATCTCCTACCCAACCCCTGTATGGCAGCAACCCAATGGCTTATCCATCTCCCCATTGAAGCTATGCAAATATGCAGAGCTTATTTGCATAGGCTATGCAGGTAGGCAGACCAGCTTTCAAATCCTGACTCCACTAGCTCCCAGCTGCGTGAGCCTGGAGGATCGCTTCACGAACTCTCTGATCCATTCTCCCTTCATCTGTAATAAAGGGCAAGATAATGGCACCTCATAGGTTGTCATGAGGATTAATGAGATAATGTGTCTAAAAAACACTTGTCACAGTTGCTGAAATGTTAATGAGATCGCTTCCTGTCACCCTGTGAGCTGTACTGACCTAGGTCCAGCACGGTGCCTGACATGTGAGAGGTGATCAGCCAATGCCTTAGGAATGAAGGAGTGAGGGTTCAGAGAGAACACAGGAGCGATCACAACTGCATGTAAATACCCACTCACTCATTCAGTGTTTACAACCTCTAAAGGACTCGAGTGGTACTATTGAACCCACTTTATTGGTAGGAAACTGAGGCTTAAGGGTGTGCAGGAACTAGGGCATGGAGGATGGATTTAAGCCTGGCAATGCAAGTCCTTAGTCCTTGAGCCACCAACCCGTGCTGTGCTGCCCCACTAAGCACCACGTTCACCTCTCCTGTCAGTGTGGCCTCTATCCCACTCTGTGACCTCAATCATGTGCACCTCTTGCTGGGCCAGTCACCCAGGGTGCCAAAAGAGGACTGGAGGAGCCAGTGTTGAGGGCGCTTCCTACCAGTTTAATAATCTAGGCCTTGGCTGGCGCCTGCTAATGACCTGATGACAGGTGGGTTCATGGGCTGGACTGTCACCAGGGGGTCACCGCAGGTGGTCTGCTGCACTGTCCACACATACACACTGGGGGAGGGGTCTAGCCTCTGCCTCTTCCTAGCCCCCTGAAGGCCCGAGAGAGGCTGAGACAGCCACCCCCAGATGTCTATTCCTGTCCCTGGCCTAGTGCCTTGCTGGGGAAGCAACAGCTATTTTGAGGCCCTTCTCCCTCCAAGCGTGAGTGGTGGGAAGACGCTGGGAACATCCTGAACTAGGAGGCTGCCGGTCGCAGCCTTGCCCTGGATCTTGGCCACCCCAAACCACCATGGCCCTGCCTCAATTTTTCAGCAAAGGCATTATGACCATCTCTGAACAGAGCCACCACACGGGGATAGCCCAGGGGAATTGATCCCAGGGGACTTCTGGTGTCTAGAGCACAGAGCGACTGGGCCTGGCTCTTTGGGGGAAAGGACTGCAGCAGCTATAGCTGGACCCACTCAGCTGGTCTGAGCTTGACATTGGGAAAGAGAATTATCAGAACAATGGCATAAAAATACCTGCCGTTTCTTGAGTGCTCACAATGAGGCAGGCTCTGTTCCAAGCACTTGACACAGAAGTGATTTAACCTTTGCATAGAGGAAACTGAGGTTCAGAGAAGGAAAGCAACTTGCCTGAGGTCAAACAGCTGATGAGTGGCTGAGTCGGGACTAGAACCTAGGCAAGCTGGTTCCAGAGTCCATGTTATAACCACTTTTCTTCCCTTGAGCCCTCCAGGCCCAGGGAACTAATGTGAATAAGGAGAATGAGGCACTGGCTCCAGAATCAGTTCCCCTTTTCAGGTTTCCACCCACAGCACTGCTCCCTCATCTGGAAAATGGAGATAGGATAGTGCCCACTTCCAGAGTGGAGGTAAACATTAGTAATATCATACTTTTAAGCTGGGGGTCAGTAACTTCTTAAAAATTGTGGAATTAACATGTACGTGCCCATTCATTTGTCCAGGCGGTCATAACAAAAACACCACAAACTGGGTGGCTTGCACATCAATTTATTGTTCATGGTTCTGGACACCCGGCAGTCCAGAATCAAGGCACCAGCAGATTGAGTGTGTGATGATGGCCCACTTCTTGGTCCATAGGTGGTGTCTTCCTCCTGTGCACTCACATGGCAGGAAAGGGTGAGAGAGCAATTGACATCTCTTCCATAAGGGCACGAATCCTATTCTTGAGGGCTGCACCCTTATAACCTGATCCCTTCCAAAGGCCCCACCTCCTGATACCATCATGTTGAGGGTTAGGATTTCAACACAAGGATTTGGTGGGAGCTGGAAGACACAAACATTCAGTGCATAACAATGTGGTAAAATAAAATGGTACAAAAGGAACCAGGGATTGAACATGGGACACTCAAACACTGAGCCCCATCCCCAGCCCTATTTTGCATTTTATTTAGAGACAGGGTCTCACTGAGTTGCTTAGTGACTAGCTTTTGCTGAGGCTGGCTTTTAACTCAAGATCCTCCTGCCTCAGCCTCCCAAGCTCCTGGGGTTATAGGCATGTGCCACTTTGCCTGGCAAGTCCCTCTTCTTAATGCACATTTTTTAATTTCTCTCCCCAGAGGTAACCACCATCAACAATTTCTTGTGTCACCTTTTGGAAATGTTCTATGCAAAAAAAAAAGTCAGAAAAGCTCTATGGAATAATAGTTACAAACACAGTCTTCCTGGTCAAACCATGGCCCTGAGCTTCTAGCTTCAAGAAGCTTGGGCAAGTTACTTCTTCTGAGTCTTTGTTTCCTCATATGTAAAATGGAATTAGTAAAATTAAGTACAGACTTGAGTGTGGCTCAGTGGTAGAATGCTTGTGTAGCATGTGCAAGGCCCTAGGTTTGATTCCCAGGACTGCAGTGAAATAAGTATGTACTTTATAGGTAGCTGCAAGGACAAATGTATCAAGCTTTGCAAAGTGTCTACAACACTCTCTGGCACATAGCTGTCCAATCACTACGCATTCTGATAAACATTGAGGTGACTTTTTGCCATTGCAAACAATGCTGCAAGATACATCCTTGCTCACCTGTCCTCTGGCATGTGCAAGAATCCTGTGGGATAAATTCCTGGTGGAGAAATTGCTGGGTCAAACAACAGTGCCCTTGGATTCTCAATTAGTTTTTGGATGAGCCAATCTCACAGGACACAGGGGTGGGATTGAGTGAGATGCAATGTTCTATCTCTGAGGTTCAGGGAGGGCTGTGTCTGCTCCAGCAACCTGGAGGAGGTGGTGGCTCCCCAGGCCCCCGGTCAAAAGTCTTTACAGGAAATTGATTGATAGGATTAGAGGAGCAGGAGCCCCTAATGAGCAGTGGTTGCTTTCCAAAATGCTGAAGCAGATTCAATTTTCCTTTGCCACCAATTTTCCAAGGCAGCATCCAGATGCTGGTAGGGACTTCCTAGATGCCAAAGGCACCTTAGAATGGCACCAGATCAGACCTTCCTTCCTTGAACATCCTTCTAGTTCCTGGACATCCCAGAGTTGGGAGTAGAGAATAAGGGGATAAGAGCACAGGTTTGGGGGTAAGACAGAAGTTGGCCCAAATTACAGTGACCTTGGGCAAATCACTTCCCTTTCTAACCCTCATGGGTATGGAGTCACACCCAGAAAGTATTTAGTGCAGTGCCTGGTACACGTGAGAGCCTAGTAAACCGCCCTGCAGGAGACAAGCATGAAGAACAGCAGCTACTCTGGACCCCACATCAGAAGACCCAGGGAACATTCCTGCCCCCTGGTAGCCTCCTACCCTCACCTAACTGCAGCTGCCCCAACCGCCTCCTAGGGAATGCTCCAGATTTTCCAGCCTATGAAATGGGTTGTGTGAGTTGTAAGGTAAATGGGAGCAGGAACTCTCAGACGGGCAGGAGGGGAGGAATCCAAAGGAAGTTTTCCAAGCCCCAGCTCCGCCCCCCACCACCACCATTTATCTGATCTGATTTAGGATCTACGACTGTAATAAAGAGTAATAATAGCAACTACCCCATTGATCCAGGCGGCAGATGAATCTGTTAAGGGCACAAGCTCCGGCTCAGGCTCAGACCGACCTATTCTGGAGTGAATCATGCTCAAGTTCACTTCTCTAAGCCTCAGCCCCTTTCCTCACCCTAATGCCAGGTAAAGGGATGGGAACCAGGAGGGGGCAGACTGGCGTATTGGGGACCGGGAGGCCGCCGCCCCTCCACTCCTCCGCAGGCGGAGTCCCCAGCGGTCTCCCGCGCCGCGCGGCGGGGACCCGGGTGATTGCAAACAGCCGCCTGCCTCATTAGGAGACGTGTAATTAGCGGCTGATGGAACCCGAGCCGTGCAGGCTAATTATCCTGAGAGGCTGCTCCGCCGCCGCGCGTCTGCACCCCAGCGGGGCCGGGAGGGGCCGGACCTGGTTCAGAACCAAAGACCGAACCCGCGTTTGCTCCCCGGGCCGTGCTGTGCATCAGGAGTAAATCGTTCATTCAAAACAGCGTGTATTATGCGTTCATGGTGCCGGGCACAGTGCCCGTGTAATCCCGCGTAAACTTCCATTCTAATAATTACTAATAATAGACACTATTATTAACCTATTGCAGAGACCGGGAAACTGAGATCCAGAGACGTGAATTAACCTCCTCGACAGCACCTGGCTAGTAAGTGAAGAAAGAGGGGCTGGAACCTACGATGCCATCGCTCCATTTTATTACACCAAGTGGATGGTGAAACGGGGCACCGGAGGACAACAGTCGCATAGATGGGATTAGGGACGCTGGAGTCGGAAGATTTGGGGTTCGAATTCTGCGCCTGCTCCTTATTGAATACTTGACTCTATTCTGGACCCCAATTGCATCTATAAAATAAACGCGGCGTTAAGATTAAAGGAACGAAGGCTGAGAAGGGTTAGGGATGGGTATTTTTAGGGAGGTAGGAAGCTAGACACTCAGGCTGAGTCAGGCTGGGTCTTGAGCTCTCCGCAGAGGGCTTCTGGCGCCCCCTGCCGACCAGAGGACGCTGGAGATCGTGTTTCTGGATCATGAGGTAGTTCTACAGTCATTGATCCCTACACAGCGCTACCACCTACCCTCACGTTTTTCCTTCCGGTGGAAAAAAGAGTAGGGGATGATTGTCAATTATCAGTTGTGAAACCTGTCTCTCTTCTTGAACCGCACAGAATGAGCGTCATGACAAATAGGGGTGGACGTAAAGACCTAGCTAGCTACACGGCTAGCTACACGGCTATCCATCCAAGTATTGGGTGTAACCAAAAAAAATCTGGAGATGTTTTAAACGTCCATCAAGGGGATATTGACTAACTTAACAGTGATTCATTCAGACAATGTAATAATGCATAAGAATATTGTAACAGAACAACTGATATGATAAGTCAAACAAGAACGAGTCTTACAATGATGTTGGATGAAATACGCCAGACACAAAACATGCTGTAAATTATTTATATAAAGTTCAACAAGCAAAACTAATCTATTGTAATAGAAGGCAGTAGTTCCTTCCTAGTAAGGGCTTTGACTGGGAAGAAGTCTACACACACATAGACATTCATTTAGTTGTACATGTAAGAATATGCCATATACATTTTTTTTTCATGAAAAGGAAAGAAATAGTATGATCCTCTATTCTTCAGTGTTTTATTTGTCTCAGGATTCCTATAGAGTCTTACTGAGGATTCCAAAGGATTTTTTTTTTTTTTTTTTTTTTTTGCGGGCTATTTCTATCAATATTTACCATGAACATTGGACTTTTTGTGTGCGTGGTGCTGGGGATTGAACCTAGAGCCTTGTGCATGCAAGGCAAGCACTCTGCCAATTGAGCTATATCCTCATCTCCTAAAACTGAGAAATGTTTAAAATAAATACACAATTCCATTAGAAGTCAGAGCAATGGTGTCATCACATGTCACTCAACCTCTGGAAAAAACTTCACTGTCCATTTTGAGAGAATGAAAAAGGCAAATGACATCTTTTTTTTTTTTTTTTAAAGAGTGAGAGAGGAGAGAGAGTGAGAGAGAGAATTTTTTTTTAATATTTATTTTTTAGTTCTCGGCGGACACAACATCTTTGTTGGTATGTGGTGCTGAGGATCGAACCCGGGCCGCACGCATGCCAGGCGAGCGCGCTACCGCTTGAGCCACATCCCCAGCCCCAAATGACATCTTAATGTTATTATGAAAGTAATTTTGAAGCTGGGGACTCCTTGAGTGGTCTCAGTGGTCCTTGATCCATACTTTGGGAATTTATTTTATTTGTGTATAGTTTAAAAAAAAATCCGGAAATATGGGCTGGAGTTGCGGCTCGGCGGTAGAGCGCTCATCTAGTATGCGCGAGGCTCTGTGTTCGATCCTCAGCACCACATAAAAATAAATTATATACAGGTATTATTTAACTAAAAAATAAATATTTTAAAAATCCGGACAATACAATGACTATATATTGTTTTTTGCTAACAAAAATGTTACTAAAGCACCCACCTTCATAAGACTGCTGAAAAGCCCAAATAGTAACATAACTTTTAATTGTACCGAAGAAAAATCGAGCTCTAACCTGAAAATAAGAGTCAGATTTCCCGAGTGTTAATTCTTGGCAGGCCTTAAGATTTTGGCCTCAAAAGTTCCACCGTCCGTTTGGGGGACAGAATATAATGGCATACATAACTGAACCGGAGGGTCCCAAGGGCACCAAATACGGCGGCTGACACCAAAACTGTAAATCCGGATGTGGAGCAAAACCACCCATCACGGCCACAAGCCACTCAATTGCCGAGTCCCGCCCCCAAACTAATTTAGGAAGGCTCCGAGGACTCACGCGCCCTCACAAGCGCAAGGGAAGGCGGGGCTTTGAGGAGACTGACACAGAACTCGGCCTCTCAAGGGCCTGGTTCCGCCCCCGTCCTGCCTCCCTCTGCGAGTGGCTGCGAGGCCGAGAAGGCCAACTTCCCATTGACCACGGGCGGGACCGACATCCGGTGTGTACGTCATGCCTGCTGGGGTGAAGCCGCCATGGTGCGCTTCAAGCACAGGTAAGCGGCTGCTGGGGCACCCCCGCCCGGCCCCCAGAGCCCCACCTCGCGCTCACCGCCTTCTCGTCTGCTGCAGGTACCTGCTCTGCGAATTGGTGTCTGACGACCCTCGCTGTCGCCTGAGTCTGGAGGACCGAGTGTTGGGCGGTCTTTTTCGGGACACGATTGCCCGCGTACACGGGACTTTCGGCTCAGCCGCCTGCTCTGTTGGTTTCGCGGGTGCGAGGGCGCTGGGGGACGGCGGGATTTGGAGCAGGCAGGCGCCGTAGAATGGGGAAAGAAGGGGCGCGAGCGACCCCTGAAGCAACCAAGTCCGTGTACCATCCTTTGTATTGGAGGTTTTGGGCGTCTGGGACCCGGAGCGGGAGATCGCTAGGAACCGGAAATTGGACAAAGAGCTTAGAGTGGGGACCTGAAGGCATTGGGTTTTTGGACAAGAATCTTTTCTGTACCTGACTTCTCTTGAAGATTGTGATTGAATTTAATACAATTGAGGGAAACCATATATAACTCCTGATAAGAGCTACTATTTGGATGTATTGACACCACACGGAATGTGTCACAATTACCCCCTTAGACACACACCTGGAAAAACCTTGAAAGACTAATATAGACTTCGATTGCTGTGTATGTAAATGCAGAACGAGCCCACGCAGAGGCCCTTCTTCCAACAAGTACCACATAGTTTACAGTTCTCTTCCTTCCTAAACCCAAACTTGAATTCTGGAAAATTAAAAGCATGTAGACATCACAGGTGAAGACTCATCTGGCTACTGAAAGAACCCACACAGCATAATCCCAGTTACCTGGGAGGCTGAGGCAGGAGGATCCCAAGTTTCAGGCCAACCTGTGCAGTTCAGCTAGACCCTGTCTCAAAATAAACATACCCAGAAAGGACAGGGTGTTGGGTGTGTGGCTCAGTGGTAAAGCACTCCAGGGTTCAATCCCCAGTACCACCACCAAAAACAAACTATAGAGCCCAATTGTAGTACAACCACCTGTTTTTCAGGTAAGGGTCCCTCTGCCCAGTGAGGATGGACCTCTCCCATCCCATTTATTTGGTCAGGGACAAGAGTATTTTAAATAAATTCATTTACCATTCATTGTGTACAAGGCAATGCCTCTCCATAAATAAAGGTTTGTCCTAAGGTTTTCTTTCAGGGATCCATTTTTTACTGATGCATCCTCCCAAGTGCCACTTGTCTAGAAGAGTCTCTGGTACATAGGCTTTTCTCCCAAGGTTGTTATCTACTGTGAATCCAAGGTTTTCCAAAAGTTTTTCTTTATTTATAGTTCGATACATCAATGCTTATACTGGAATAGTGCTACTTCGGTGTCGAAAAGAATTCTATCAGCTCGTGTGGTCAGCTCTTCCTTTCATTACGTACTTGGAGAACAAAGGACACCGTTATCCTTGTTTTTTCAACACCTTACATGTGGGAGGTAGGAGTGCCATGTGGTATGGCTGATGATTTTTAGTAGGTGACAGATTCAAAGATCAATCATGACAAATGGGTGGGCGGGCTTCCTGCTGACCCATTGAGAACAAGATACTTCTGCCTATCTCTTTTAGAAACCTTTCACAAGCTGTTGACCACAAAATCTCTTTCAGGTACAATTAGAACTTGTCAGAAGTTTCTGATTCAGTACAACAGGAGACAGCTGTTGATCCTGTTGCAGAACTGCACTGATGAAGGTAAGCAACACTAGTTCAGTGCCTACCAAGCAGTGACTGAGCTTCAGTTGAATAAGAGATGCTCCCAAAGACACCCTTCATCCCTGGTTTGTATGCTTTTCTCCAGGAGAGCGGGAAGCCATCCAAAAGTCTGTCACAAGAAGCTGTTTATTAGAGGATTCTGGTGAGGAAGAGCTTTCAGACAGTGGTGGTGAAGAGGCTGCTGAAGCAATGGAGTGAACTTCTGCTTGCCACACAGAAGGCTGTTCAGGACTACTTGTGGAAACAGAACATTCTAGGAGGCACAGCATCTACATACAGTTCTCCAAACTGGAAGACTACCAACCAGAAGACAAGTAACCAGCTTGAAATGGAGGACTTAAGTTACCTTTATGTAACATCCCTTGGATCCTGGTCTGCAGGTTGTAAAGGCTCTCTAGTTACATTTTTGTATCTAATTGCTTGGTTAAACAATGCTATAAATTATAAAAGGGCTTACAGAATTCATGTGTGGCCAAGTCTCCCCATCTACAACCTGACCTTGGTGAGAAGACTTAACTCCCTCTGTGGTATTTTAACCTTCCACTTGAGGCTTTGTACTCTCAACCCCCAAATTGGATCTTAAGCAAAACATGTCACGTGAAGTAGAAATAAAGACAGCAACTCAACTTTGTGCAGACCTATAGCTGATCTAATCTTGGCTTTATAAATACCAGATTCCTTCCCAATATTTAATCAGGTGACTTGATAAGAAATACACTTTTGCACTTTGGAGACTGGCCTCACTTGCCCTCATTATTTACATGGCCCTAGAGCATCTGCCAAATTCAGTTTTCTACAGTTCCACTCTTTTCCTGTGGCCTTAAACGTAACACCAGAAGAGACTGCCACACTCATAGGAAGGAGTAAAAGTCTTGTGACCACATTTAGCCTGCTACCTCCTAATGACATCTCTAGGATCTCTTTTCTCCATAATAAAAGGATACAGAAGGTTTTTTTTTGTTGTTTTTTCTTGGTACCAGGGATTGAACCCAGGGGTGCTTATCCACTGAGCCACATCTCTATAGAAGCTATTGGGATTATAGGCATGCACCATCACATTTAATAGAAAATCTTTATTAAGATTTGTGATATTTACTTCAATATACCCCGTATCTAAGGCTAAGCACCTTCCTTGACCCAGGATTTCTCAAAACTGATAAAGCTAAATTCAGCTTTAAGCCTCATACCAGAGATATTAGTCCATGCTAGCTGCTATGAGTTTGCACAATTCTATTTAATCTAGAAATAATGTGCCTAGCTGACCTGTAAACAGAACTTTAAAAAAACAAAAAACCCCAGTGTTACTTGTGCAGGTGATTTATTGCAACTTTGTCTTCATTCTATTATACCTAGAGGTCACTTTTTTTAAGCAGCAAAAAGATTCAAACTGAGCTAAAACCCAGGCATAGGAAGCTGCTCTAGGGCTGGGTATTGTGGCAAATGCTTATTGTTCCTGTTCCTGCTAGCAGAGAGGCAAGAGGATCCCAATTTTGAGGCCAGCCTGGGCAACTTAGCAAGAAAAAAATAAAGGGCTGGCTAGGAGCTCAATGGCAGGCCACTTGCCCATGATGCCTTGGATTCTACCCCCAGCAATCGGTATAGGGTTTGGGAGGATGGAGCTGCTCTAGATAAAAGAGGCTAAGCATTGGTGACCTGGCTATTAGCCTGCTCTCCAGGAGTGCCGGATTCTTTCCTATAATTCATGCTACTGTCAAAATAAGCTTGTCCAAAAGGAAGAGATGTCCCAAAGGCTTTCTTAGTGACAACTTTTTTTTTTTTTTTTTTTTTTTTAAAGCAAAGCCAAGTTCAAGGGGCAAAACTCCCTCACACATGGCAAGTGTCCATCAAGCTGCCAACTCAAGTCTGGCACCACACCCTGGCCATTTGTCAGAAGAAAAACTTCAATTCAAACTGGGTGTCCCAAATCCATTTTATTCCCATCCCTCTGTTTCTTTAACAAAGAGAACTGAACAGGTAGGAAAGATTCAACCATTTTTAAAAAGACAACTAATAGTATGCAGAGAGACCAGGAAGCCTGACACATGATGTCACAGCAGAGCAGTGTTGTGGTTTGGGCTGCTCCAAGGGGTGCTGAAGGGGCTCAAAACTTGTTTGGGGTTAAATTACACGTGGATCAAAAAGGCTAACCTGGCAACAAACTAAAAGCTTTGGCAGGGAGAGATCTCATGTGAGTGTCAATACTTTATTTTGGTGTAAAGACGGGAAGCTGGAAAATACACTGTATTTAAAATTTTTTGATTCCCCCTCACATTGTGGAAACCCCCTCCCCCCACCCCAAGCTAATCTGTTCAAACTCAAATACTTAAAATTACAGCAGCAAAACAAAAGCACAGAAAAAAAGAAAACCAGATGAAGAAGGTAGCCTTGGCCAGTAGTGTCACTTGGTATGGACAACTGAGGTGCTGAACAGGAGCTTCTGCTTCTGTTTTTTCCTTTTCTTCCCTCCTTTCTCTTCTAAAGGAAAACAGAAAAGAGAGGCTCACTTAATTTACAATGCCATCTTGGTTCCCTGGCCTTTCCATTACCAAGACATTCAATGTCAGCCAAAGTACAGGCTCTGGAATTAGACTTCTGAACTCAAATGCCAGTCATAGCATATACTAATATTTGTCTTGATGCTACCTCCCTGGCCCTGGCTTTCTCAACTCTAAGTTACACCTATTCAATATGGTTGTCGGGAAATTAGCACAATGCTAGGGACATATAAAACACACCATAAATTTGTAATTCTTGTTTAATCGTGAGTACCAGAGTGGATACTGACTTACACATCTATGAATTACCTTTTATAGACTGGTCGACCAGTTTAGGTCTTCAACAAGTCAAGTATTAACTAATTTGGTTTGTCAGAACCTGTTTACCAACCCAAATAAATTCTTGAGGCCTAGAAGGAAAATTTGGATATTTTTTTCTTCCAAGACAGTGGAGAGTAGATCCTGCCTACACTTAGAATCTTGAGTTGGTAGTGTTTGCTGCCGAGTACAGGCAGGAATGGCAGCACCTGTGTGGTAAGTTTTTAGAGTCCTGTGTTGAGAACTCCAGTTCACTGCCCTTACCAGAGAGGGGATCTGAAGTAGCTGGTGTGTCCAGTTTCATGAAGGCTGCTTCAATAGCTTGGCTGAAGGAATTTTGGAAACTGGGCACAGGAACACGGTCAGAGTTATCACTCTCTCCATCACTGTCCACAGGGGCAGGAGGAATTAAGCTGTTCTCATCTGGGGGGAAAAAATAAAAAATCAGTGTTACACTCCTATGAACTAGCATTTTAATGAAAAGAGGACAAACTCGCCCTTCACCAGCAGGCCCTCCTCACCTTTCTTTGGTGCAGGTTTGGGCCACACATCTGCTTTTGCTTTTCCAACTCTCAGCATCTATGGAAGTGGAAAATGAGGTAAGTTTTTAGTTCAACTTCTTTTCCAGACACCAGTCTTGACATCAACTGGTTAGGAGGGCACAGAACCAACCATCACCTGTGAAATCTTTTCTCATTAATATACTATTTCAGTCACATCCATTATTATCCTGTGTAAACCACAAAGTGGTAAGGCCAATCTGCTCCTTTGGGAAACAGGTAAAGAATACCACACAGAAGGAGTAAGCGTTTCTTACTCAGATGCTCAAGCTGGAAATGCTTTTTCTAATCAACTTTCCTTTTCTCCTTGAAACCCCTAAAAACATCAAAATGTTGGAACAAGCAACATCGTACCCCCTCCAGTTTTAAAACCATGTGGCTACTGAACTTCAGTTATTTAAAGCTATAAAACTCAATTTTATCCTGAAAGAGTAAAACA
Source organism: Spermophilus citellus (assembly GCF_964194105.1). NCBI lineage: Eukaryota > Metazoa > Chordata > Mammalia > Rodentia > Sciuridae > Spermophilus > Spermophilus citellus. The sequence continues at coordinate 78,773,694 of NC_138184.1, forward strand.
CTCATTCATTACTTTTTTTTTTTTTTAAAGGGTTTTTAAAAATATTATTTATTTTTATGTGGTGCTAAGGATTGAACCCAGGGCCTCACACTTGTGAGGCAAGCACTCTACCACTGAGCTACAGCCTCAGCCCCTCATTCATTACCTTTTAATCTTTGCTTTTTGAATAGCTTAATCATTAACTTTCAGATTCAGCCACAGACCTATAAAATTCTTCCAAGTATAGTAAATCAGAACAACCCTTCTGTCTCTGGATAACTGGCTTCATCTCAGTCAAGGCCACGTTTTTTTGTTTTGTTTTGTTTTTTTTTTTTTAAAGAGAGAGAGAGAGAGAGAGAGAGAGAATTTTTTAATCTTTATTTTTTAGTTTTCAGCGGGCACAACATCTTTGTTGGTATGTGGTGCTGAGAATCGAACCCAGGCCGCACGCATGCCAGGTGAGCGCGCTACTGCTTGAGCCACATCCCCAGCCCCAGACATTAGGTCTTAAGATGAATCTAATAAGGAGTTCTCGACTTTATAATGATGCAAAGTATACACATTCTGTTTTTCATCTTTGGAACAATAAATGACACCAAAGATGACAATCAATATATTATAAAATGATTCTGCTCTCAACTATAAGCTGGGCATGTTTTTAGGGAAGCTATGATGTTCAGGAGATTACGATGCATTTTTTTGACTTACAGTATTTCAACTTATGATAGGTTTATTATGTGTAACCCCATTGTAAGTTGAAAAGTGTTATTCTCTAAGAACTGTTAAGGAAATTATTCCAAACTAGCCCCACAGAAATTAACAGTAACTTCTTACAGGGGTGTCTGTCCATCATCTTTAGTTATATGGATGCAGGAATGCTGAAGGTTAGCATGTTAAGTGAATATTTGCTTAACAGAGTGATCTGACATCCAATCTCAGTAGCTTGGTGTTTTCCCACCTTGCTCCATAAGGATGCTGCTTTGGCTAGTTACAGGATAACCCAGATAAACTTTCCCTTCTCAAAGTGCAGAGGAATGATTTATTTTATGTAACAAATACCAGTTGAACAAGAGATCCTAGAACTAGAGAATCATTAAAATTAATTGATGTATTCCCTAGACTTTAGGACAGTGTCTAGTTTACAATGTAGTGGGTTTTGGTTTTTTTTTTTTAATAATTAAAACTCAAGATTTTTCTTTCAGCTATTCTTGGCCTCTTTCCTGGGTAAGTCTATAGTAATTGTTGAGACTAAACCCAAGAACTTCCCTCTTAAGAAAGCCTCCATAAGCTAGGCACAGTGGTACATGCCTGTAATCCCAATAGCTTGGGAAGCTGAGGTAGAAGGATCCCAAGTTCAAAACCAGCCTCAGCAACTTCATGAGACCCTGCCTCTAAATAAAATATAAAAAGGGTTTGGGATATGGCTCATGGTTAAGCACCCCGGATCCAATCCCTGTTACCAAAAAAAAAAAAAAAGCCTCTGACAATTATGTATTAGAATCAATGCAGCTTAAGCCTGTAAGGCCCTTCCCTTCCAACAGAGGGGATATCCACAGAATCTACTCTTAGCCACTCCTGGTGGCATACAGCTCCAAGAGGCAGGCAATTTCCCTCATACCTATCAAAGGACTAAATGGGTTCAGCTGTTATTAGAATGAGGAACAATACACTTGAAGCTAATGCATGAAATATGATATATCAAGAGCTTTGTAAGGTTTTGAACAACCAATTAAAAAAAAAAAAGAATGAGGAACAGTAATCCTTGGATGAGGTTCCCAGAAAAACCAGCAGCCGAATTCATGTTAAATACCTTGGGCTGCTTCACAAGCAAATTATTACCTGGGCAAAAGAAGGAAAGGGAGTGTCTTCTTCCAGACTCCCAACGCAAAATGAAGGACTGCCCTGACTGGCAGCGGGTGACACAGGGGTCAGCAGAAAGTCTGAAAAAGAACCAGACACCTGATTATATAAGTTCCAAAAAGCTAGCACCTATGAGATGACGAGATGAACCCTTGAGTCAGATCTGAATAATTACCAAAACCCACCCATCCCTGGCCAAAAAGAACCTTGATCCAATCTTCAATTCTGCCATGTTTTTCCAAAGCCAAGAACACTAATGATTATTTACATCAGTGATCAGTGGAGGGAGAGAAAAGGCTTCAGTTATAATGCTAGAAGTCATGGTAGAATCTGTTCCTACAGCAAGAATAACCCTTCTTATGAAATGCTACACTTTTCCACAAAGAAACGTGATAAAATTTAATTAGATAAGCCTTTATGTTCCAGCCAGCAGTTAATAATGTGGAAATGTTTGGTTAGGATTCACGACAGATGGTGGCACATGCCTGGAATCCCAGCTGAAGCTGAGACAGGAGGATCGCCAAGTTCAAAGCCAGCCTTAGCAACTTTGCAAGACCCTGTCTCAAAATAAAAAGAGTAAATAGAAAAGACTGGGAATGTGATTCAGTGGTTAGGAGCCCTTGGGTTCAATTCCCAGTAATCATGCACCCTCTCCACCCAAAAAAAGAGATGTCTAAAATGATGGTCAATAACTCTTAAGTGTTTCATTTCATAACATGGTTATACTTAGGAGTGCTTGTCTAGCATATGTGGCCCTGGAGCCAATCACCAGAACTGCAAAAAAAAAAAAAAAAAAAGACAAAAATGAAACACGAATACATTTTTGTATAAGAAAAAAGTGAGTGTGTGTGTTCATTTTTTTACTTTAAAAAGGACAAGGGTAGGGCTGGGGTTATAGCTCCAGCGGTAGAGCACTAGGTAATAGGTTCGATCCTCAGCACCACATAAAAAATAAATAAGATATTGTGTCCACCTTTAAAAAAAAAAGACAAAGGTATCTTTGAAAAATCTTTCAATCCTTATCTCAGAGTACTAGTCTGGAATGTACCTGTCCCAATATTCTATACACTTAGATAAATGCACAATGAAATGCTTTGTTACTTTAAAACCCACAAAATTCTACAACTTTTTTTTGAGCAGTACATGGATTAAAGGCAGGGCCTCAAACATCCTAAGCAAATGCTCTACCTCTGAGCTACAACTAGCCCTCTACAACTTCCTTTTATCTTTCCATGGTTCATAAAGACAGCTATTATTTTCTTCTTCAATATGAAGTATTTCATAGCATAAATGCTACAGTTTAGTCATTTCCCTATCAATAGATTCTGTAGGCCATTTCTTCTTTATTATTATTATATATGCTACTACAATAAAGAAATACATACAAAGAGGCTAAAACAAAGGGTAGTATCCCAAATGTGAACACTAGAGGTAAAACAGCTGGGTCAAAGTAAATTTCCTACATAGTGAGCTACCTTGAGGTTTTATTTTTATTATTCCTTGGTACTGGGGATTGAACGCAGGGGCACTTAACCACTGAGCCATATCATCAGCCTTTTTTTTTTTTTTTTTTTTAATTTTGAGACAAGACTTTTGTTGAGGCTGAATTTAAACTTGCAATCCTACAGTCTCAGCTTCTCCAGTCACTGGGATGACAAGTGCCACCACCTGGCTACCTTGAGCTTTTTAGAGGTTGGCAAGGTATAAAAAGTCAGTACAGGGGATGAGTGGCTCAGTGGTAGAGCGCTTGCCTAGCATGTGTGAGGCACTGGGTTTGATCTTCAGCATCACATAAAGTAAAGGTATTGTGTTCATCTACCAAAAAAAAAAAAAAAGAAAAAGTAAAGTCAACGTAAAAAGTAAATCAAATGGCAAGAATTTGATGTAGTTTAGAACTACCCAAGTAAAAGTCATCTGCCTGAAGAGAGCACCCCATGTTTATCATCCACCCGATTAAGTAAAACCCTTTAAGCAGCTGTGACCTAAAGTCTAGTCAGTGGCTGAATATATTAAATCTCAATAGTTATTTACCTGTATGGGAACCTGGACTTCTGCTAAGAGGAGAAAGGGAGAGGGCTCCAGGACCCTGGATGCTGGTAGGACCCAAAGCAGAATCAGAGGAGCAGGTATAGGAATTGAAGGCAGGAAACTGCTGTAGGTTTTCTAGGGGAATGTGGACTTCTGGATCTGCAAAGGAAGACAATAACACTAGGACCATTTACAATTCCTCAAATTTTCCCAACAGCCGAGGAAAGCCAGTATGTATAAACAACCTCAAGGTTCTGAAAGATGTAGACAGAAATTTAACAACTCAATTTATAGCAACTGCCATCCAATAATACGTTTTTAATATAAAAATGCTTGTTCTAACTAGTCATAAAAGGTGGACGATAAATATGGGGTGCTCTCTACCTGCTTGTTTGAATATTTCCATAAAAATGTTAAAAAAAAAATCCTGTTCTGTAAACATTTGTTTTCTCCAAGTTTAAGACATGTTCCAAATATCTACACAGTTTTGGAAGCTCAAGTATATATTTGGCACAGTTTGAGAAGTAAAATTTAGTGTTTGTCATACCATGTGGAATCACAATAACTAAGTCCTTTCCCTACCCAAAGACTCAAATCCTTGTTTTCTAATGGATAATTAGGCCTGTGGGTCACACTAATCCAGTGGATTCTCTTACACAGGAGAACCAGATCAGAATACTCTGTGCTTACTGACACAAGAGCTCTCAAATTTAACTTCCTGCATGCATTTCCTGGTTTTCAAAGTTTCTACTTTATTAGACATTTCTGGCACTCACCAGCACTGTTCCCTTTAATAGCTAGGAGGTAAGATCCATGATCTACACATCACATGGGATAACTGCCCCCAGCTTTCTCAGCAGAGTTTCAATTCCTTTCCCTGGAACAGATTTTTGTCACTCACTATGCCAAGGTGAATTTCATTTCCATATGTACTATGTGCTATGCACATTGTGACACATATGAACTCATTAAATTTATCAAATGAGTCTATAAAGGAGGCTTTCATGACCTAGGTAAAAACTGAGGGAACAAATGACAGAGCGAGACATGAACACAAGCAGCCTGGTTCCTGGTCACAGAGCCTTGTTGAGAGCTCCTGAACTTACACTTGCCCTGTTTCTTGTTCTCCTCCATTTCAATCCTACGCTCTCGGCGGCGTTCCTCCCGAGCCTTCTTCTGGCGTTGACGCTTCCTCTTCTCAATGTCATCTGTGGGTTGGTCAAGCTGTGAGAAGGCAGATCCCAAACCACCTGGCCATTAACTCTTCCCAGCTGATTAGCTGCTAAGCCCACACCAGTGGGCTGAGCTGAACTAGATGAATGGGGTGAGGTGTCTCAGGAGGAACTGCCCACCTTTGGTTTCCAGCATGATTTCCAAAGTCCCTGAACCCCATACCCACTATAAAGAAAAGCAAAATGGGTGTTCTCACCTGAAAACATCTCTAGGGTTTCTTTAGAGACCACAGGAGGCTGCAGAGCCAGTTCACAGATGCTGAACTCACAGGTGAGAGGCAAGTGAGAGAGATATCTATGACGCTGCCGAACATCCTACATGGGAAAAGTGACCAATACTCCAGTAAGGTGTGACTTAACTCTTGAGAGAAAAGGCTGCCAACTCAGATTTCCAACAGTATACATACACTCACAGACAGCACTGGGCTTAAAGAGTAGTTCTCAAGTTACCATCTTTTTGAAAAGCAAAGCAGAAACTATGGATACAGTCAGGCAGAAAAAGCAACTAAATTCAGTTTTTGCTTGTGCTACAAGTGAGTAAATTCAGCCTGGTAACAATCTAATCAGCTGTTTCCGATTGCCTGGGGTCCACAACTGATGGGAGAGAACAGGGAAGATAAAAGAAGATAAACATTTCCCACCGGGCGTGGTGGCGCACACCTGTAATTCCAATGGCTTGGGAGGCTGAGGCAGGAGGATTGCAAGTTCAAACCCAACCTCAGCAGCAACAGCAAAGTGCTAAGCAAGTCATTGAGACCCTGTCTTTAAATAAAATACAAAATAGGGCTGCGGATGTAGCTCAGTGGTCCAGTGCAGAGTTCAATCTCCAGTACCAAAAGCAAAAGAAAACAACCAGATTTCCTTACTAAAGTGTGGCCTAAAACAAAGAAGCCCATCAATTTAGTTTTTTTTTCTTCACATTTGAAAAAAACTGATAGTACTCAAAGAGTTTCTATTTTGAGGCATATGATAAATTTATCATCAATACAGGATAATATCCAAAGGGAAAAAAATTCACATATGTGAATTATAAGACCATAACTCAGATATCTGCTAAGCTAAAAATGCATTTCAAGCCTATATACCTAACTTAAAGCCTCCATAGATTTTTTCAGGGTTTTTCTTTCGTTTCATTTTTTTCTGTATGTTTGTGCTGAGGACTGAACCTAGGGCCTCTGGTATGCTATGTATAGAGTTCTACCACTGAGCTACTACTCCCTCTGGACTTTTTTTTTTTTTTTAGTTGTAGATGGACACAATACTTTTATTATTTATTTTTATGTGGTGCTGAGGATTGAACCCAGTGCCTCACACATGCGAGGCAAGCTCTCTGCCACTGAGCCACAATTCCAGTCCCTGGACTTTGTTTTTAAGATTCCCACCTCCCTTCTCTGGTACTCAAGATAGAACCTAGAGGTGTTCTACCACTGAGTTAAAACCCCAGCCCTTTTTATTTTGAGTCAATCAAAGCTACCTAGAGCATCACTAAGTTGGTGAGACTGGCCTCGAACTTGCAATTCTCCTGCTTCAGCCTCATGAGTTGCTGGGATTATATAGGTGTGCACCACTGTGCCTAGCTCCCTGGCCTTTTTATTTTTTACTTTTGAAACAGGATCTCCCTAAGTTCCTGAGGCTGGCCTTGAACTTGCAGTCCACCTGCCTCAGCCTCCTGAGTTGCTGTGATGACAGGTGTGTGTTACCACACCCAGCTTCTTATTGTTTAAGAAATATCCTAGGGCTGGGGATGTGGCTCAAGCGGTAGCGCGCTCGCCTGGCATGCGTGCGGCCCGGGTTCGATCCTCAGCACCACATACAAAGATGTTGTGTCCGCCGAGAACTAAAAAATAAATATTAAAAATTCTCTCTCTCTCTCTCTCCTCTCTCACTCTTAAAAAAATAAAAAATAAAAATTCCTTCTCTTTCTAAAATAATTTAAAAAAAAAAAAAAAGAAATATCCTAGCTGAAGCCAGGTGCAATGTTGCATGCTGGTAATCCTAGCGCTCAGGAGGCTGAGGCAGGAGGATCACAAAGCCAGCCTCAGCAAAGCGAGGCACTAAGCAACTCAGTAAGACTTGTCTCTCAATAAAATACAAAATAAGGCTAGGGGGATGAGGCTCGGTGGCCAGTGCCCTTGAGTTCAATCCCCAGTAGCCCCCACCAAAAAAGGAAAAAGAAAAAATATCCTAGCTTAGAAGCCCTCAGCAACTTACCAAGGCCCCGTCTCAAAATAAAAAAAGCTTGGAATGTAGCTTGGTAAAGTGCATCTGGATCCAATCCCAAGTACTAAATAAATAAATGAGGAATGAGAAGAAATCTATCTCTCAACACAACAAATGTACCTGAGAAGCAGGGGGCATAGAAAACTGACTTACCAAAATGCTGGCACATTAAGGAAGAACAATCTAATTTAAAAAAAAAAAAAAAAAAAAAAAAAAAAACAATTCACAGCACCATCACCAACAAAAACAGACTTCAAAATACATAGGGCTGGGGGTATAGCTCACTAGAATGCACAAGGTCCTGGGGTTGATCCCCAGCCCATCACGCACACAAATACATCAACTAAAGGCCTTGAAGGTTTAGGAACTTGGGCCAGCTCAGTCTACTCTAAATAAATTAGTTTAATGTTGCTTCCCAAGCACCACCTCTCCTAAAAGGCAAGCCCTTACCTCAGACATGGAGTAACCAGCAATCTCTACTACAGTCGCTGAGATCTTCTCTGGGCTCTGTTCCAGGCTGCCATACTCCCGCACGAGGCAACGTACATTCACAGGGTGCAGGAACATGTGTTGCCCATCCTCGGCTGAAGACAAGAGCTTTATCAACCAACAGTCTCTGCCAGCCCTCAGCACAGACCCTCTCATTGCTAGGCCCCTCCCCTTCCCAATGCTGAAAGGCACAACTAGCTATCCAACCCCCAGGACCAGGAAAGAACCGTCTGCTCAGAAATCCAGGCCATCCCTCTCAAACATATCTATGGCAGGAAACCCCGTCTTCCTCCTTGGGGGCCCTCACCTTGGTAAAAGTAGTAACAAGGAGAGCTGCTCAGGTGTGTAAAGCCTGGCTTGGTGATGGGTTCCTGCTGGCTGGACTCAATACGAATGGTCCCTTCCCCAAGATTGTCAGCAGCTAATTCCAAGTCATCACAGGCCTCTGAAAACCCCTCAGGCTCTGGTTCAGATACTGCTTCCTCTTCCTCTACCAGAGGGAGAGCAAGAGGATGAGAGTCCAGAGAACAAACTTCTGTGGTTTCTTCATCAAGAGCAGACAGATACTCTAGAACACCCTGTTGGAACAAACTCTAGGTCAACGGAAAGTCTATGTCCTGTTTTCAAGAAGCAATGCAATGGACTGGGGTTGTAGCTCAGTAGTAGGGTATGGGTGAGGAACTGGGATCGATCCTCAACACATGAAAAAATAAACTGTGTCCATCTACGACTAAAAATATATTTTTTTAAAAAAGCAATGTGACATAAGGAGGAGACATAAGAAGCTCCCTAGATGTTTATCATATCGACTTAATACCCACAGTAAAAAATTACAAACCAAAGATAGTCATAGTCCACTCTCCTCCAAATAAAGTTGAGGTTTCACAGCAATACCTACCAGCTTAATAATAGCAACTGAAGAATGGCTGTCACTTAAAGACTATAACAGGGACACACTAACCTTCCTGGGTTGAAAAACGGACTCCTTCGCCAAGGGAGCCATCAGCACCAGTTGTTCCAGAGCAGCCACAACACCAGTGACCTTCTCTCTGCTTTCACTCAATCCTGACAGAGCCTCTTCCCGAGTCTAGGGCCAGAGAGACCAGAGAAGGCTAAGTTTCCAGAAACATACTCAATGTGGAGAGCAAGGACTCAGAATGGCCCTTCAACATGAGCTAAAGATGGAATGGACTGGGGCTATACCTCAGTGGTAGAGCAATTGCCTCACATATGAGGCAATGGGTTCGATCCTCAGCACCAAATAAATAAAAATTTTAAAAAGTGGGGGACTTCTTCACTTGGGTAATTCTTGCTACTTAAAGGATCCTCATCAGGTATTGCCAAGGCCCAAATGGGCAAGCACTAATACTTTCTCCACATTTCTCTCAAATAAAACATCTCTAAAAACAAATCTAAAAGCCCACCTTGCTTAACCAAGAGCAGGGCTAACCTAAGAAACCCTACTGTCTAATTAGTCATAAAATTTGATAGGTAACTAGAGATTTATCCCAAGTACTTTTTATTTGAGAAAGGATCTCACTAAGTTGTTTAAGGCATTGCTAAATTGTTGAAGCTGGCCTTGACCTTGCAATCCTATCTCAGCTTCCCTAGCCAGTGGGATTACAGGTGTACACCACTATGCATAAAATCATTTGAACTATTCCTTTCAGCTCTAGAAAAAGCTTGAAAAACCTCAGCTCTTCCTTTCCATTACAACATAAAGCCCAGAGCAGAATGCTTTTTTAGCCATTCTGGCTTATTAGCCTCAATGTGGGGTTAAAGTACCTAGGTCCCACTGTCTATCCCTGAATAGAAAGGTTTAACATCTCTGGCTTTTAGTTTCTAATGCATCCTCTGACCTTGAGTTCCTGGATAGCTGCCTCAATAAAGCAGGACTCGGGAGTGTGCTTCTCCTCTGCCAGTTGCTGCTCCAGTGCTACTTTCTCTTCCAGAACTACCCGGTGCAGCACCTGTTCCTTAGAGGCCAACAGTAACTTGGAATACTGGCTGTGCTGTTCATCTACAAAAAAGTCAGTAACATCACAAAATGCAAAACTCAATGTTTGTGACACTGTAGTTAAACAACTTTCTCACACGCACCTTTTTTCCTAGGATTAAGATGGGGGTTAATTTAACCTAACTTCCTGAAAAATAATTTAACAGAAATCTCAAAATAAGGTTTATAATTGACCCTATAACACATGTCTAAGAGAATAGAGAAAGTAATCAAATGTTTATTGTATAATGTGTAATTACAGCATTACATGTAATATCAGAAAAGCTAAAACCAATCCATAAACCCAACAATAACAAATGGTTCGCTACATGATGAAATATTTATAGAGAATTCCTCTGACACTAGAAATGGTTTTCTAAGAGAGCAATTAGTGAGACTTGGAGAAATACCTACATTCTGTGAAAAATGCAGATGTCAGATCACTCTAATCCAATCTCATAGAAATATACATACATAGAAAAAAAGTTTGCATTTAACATTTTGGGGCACTTTCAGGTAAAAGGATAATAAATGATTTCCTTTACTTCCTTCCCCCATATTTTCTGTACTTTTACAAAGTTTTAAAAATGTTATCTTGACAGTGGCTTGGGAGGCTGAGTCAGGATTCCAAGTTCAAGGCCAGCCTCAGCAACTAAGTTAGGTCCTAAGCAACTTAGAGAGATCCTTGTCAAAATTAAAAATTAAAAAAAGCACAGGGATGGGAGGGGAGGGGAGAGGAGGGGAGAGGAGGGGGGGATAGGAAGGGCAGCACAATACAATAGACACTAGTATGGCCCTATGTATAAACGTGGCTGTATAACCAATGTGATCCTGCAATCTGTACACGTAGAAAAATAAGATTATGTACCCCATTTGAATCAAATGTATGATGTCAAGATCACTAATGTTTTGAGCAACTAATAAAAAAATTAAAAAAAAAAAAAAAGCACAAGGGATGTAGCTCAAAAGTTAAGCACCCCTGGGTTCAACCTCTGGTAACAAAAAAATGTTATCTTGAGACCCTCTTAAAATGCCTTAAATATTTGCCTTTCCTATCCTGGTGCCATTTAAAAGATGCCATTTACAAATTTGAAATGTAGCCTTCAATTTTTTTCCTATACATTTATACACATGTTCAGAAAAAAGGGTTTCTTAAAAATGATAAACTGTGCATGTTGTTCTGTAGCTTATTTCTCAACGTGTCTTTAAAAATCTATGTTGAAACAGATCTACTCCATCCTCACCTTCCAGTATACAATGATGAACTATAATAAAGTACTTTTCACACATTAGATTACTGTCAATTTCTCACCATTACACTAACAAAAAAAAAATCTTCATGCCTATTGTTAAGAATTTTATGTACTAATGTTAGATCAACTATTATAACTATCTTTAAATCTTACAAAAGCCTGTTATTAATTTACACTCCCAAGAACTAGAGCCTCCACCTTCCCAATTCTTTACAAAATCCAGTGTTACTAATATTTTGGCGGGGGGGGGGGGGGGCAGTGAATGCAAATCTGATGGACATCTCAGATATGTAGAAGTGGGTTTCCTTTACTGGGAAATGCTGTGTTACATGCTTAACTCATTCTTCCACTGAGTTAAAATAATTTATAGAACATCTCTATGTTCTGGACATTAATCTTTAGAGCACACTTGGGTTCAATCCCTTGTACAAACACACACACACACAAAACAAACATACCAACCAGTCTTACTTTATAGCATTTATGGTTTCAGCCTGGTTCAAAAATGAGAATATTAAATAAGAATGTACAAAGATAAAGTAATCAAATGTTGTCTTAGGGCTGGAGGTCTATCTCAGTGTCAAAACATCAGCTTAGCATAATTAAGGCCCTGGGTTCAAACCCCAGTACCAAAGTTAAAAAAAAAAAAAGATATCCAATATTTTGTTTGTCTGGATCCCTTTTTTCTTTAGTTTTTTTTTTTTTTCTTTTTTTCTCCTTTGGGACTGGGGATTGAACTCAGGGGCATTCAACCACTGAGCCACATCCCTAGCCTTATTTTGTATTTTATTTAGAAACAGGGTCACACGGAGTTACTTAACACCTCGCTGCTGCTGAGGCTGGCTTTGAACTCATGATCCTCCTGTCTCAGCCTCCCAAGCTGCTGGGATTACAGGCGTGCACCCCTGTACCCAGCACTTTAATTAGGTTTTGACTGCCATCCATTCCCCCCAACCCTATATTTTCTTTTAAGGTTTAAAATTTTTGGACTTTAAGTTCTTCAAGCTATCTGGAAGTACCTTTTATGACTGGTACAAAACTGGTATCTAATTTCATATTTTACCATGAGACCAGTCAATTGTTTCAATACCATTTATTGAGAGTTCCACCTTTACCCTAAAGATTGAAATGTACATATCACACTCTTATCCTGATGGCCTTTATGTGTGTCTACCAATGGCCTCTTCTTTTAGACTACCGAGTTCCTTGATGACAGGTGCCAAGACTTGCTGACTATGGAACCCCCAAGACTGGGCACAATACCAAACATTGTGCGGGAAAGCCTGGTAAAGCTGGGTGTGGGAGTACATGCCTATAATCCCAGCTACTCACAAGGATAAGGCAAAAGGACTGAAGTTCAAGGCCAGCCTGGGAAACTCAGTGAAACCCCGTCTCAAAATAAAACGTAAAAAAGGACTGTGGATATAGCTCAGAGGCAGAGCACTTGCCTAGCGTGCACAAGGCCCTGGCTTCAATCCCCACTACTAAAAACAAATTAAAAAAATAAATAAAGCCCAGTAAAAAGAAAAATGAGAGAGAGAGATGTGTGTATGAATGAAAGAAATCTGAAACCAGAGTTAAACCACTCCATGCAAACTCTAGTATTCTTTCTTATTACTTTTAAAATTTATTTATTTATTCTAATTTGTTATATCCTACTGGAATTCTTGACTAATCTGGAAATGCTGGAACTAGCTTGCCCAAAGGCTAAATTTCTTTCTTTTTTTTTTTGTCAATACAAACTATTGGGGCTGGGGATGTGGCTCAAGCGGTAGCGCGCTCGCCTGGCATGTGTGCGGCCCAGGTTCGATCCTCAACACCACATACAAAGATGTTGTGTCCGCCGAAAACTAAAAAATAAATATTAAAAAAATTCTCCGTCTCTCACTCTCAAAAAAAAAAAAAAAACTATTGAACCCACCCAGAGGCATTCTACCAGAGGTACATCCTCCATCTCATCCTTTCCTTATTTTATTTTTTTGATCAAGATCTTGCTAAATATCCCAGGCTGGCCTCCAATTTGCCATCCCCCTACTTCAGCCTCCAAAACAGCTATGATTATAGGTGTGTGCTACCACCTCTAGCTAAAGGCTCAATATTTGACGCTATAAAGATATTCAATAGTTTTAAAAGAGCATACTTGAGATTATCTGTCCCCAAAATCAATAGAACTCACCTCCTAGATGAATAGGGTGATCTACATTCATCCACTTGGATTTGGGCAAGGCCACCAACACTCCTTTCTCCCTCTTCATCAGCTGCATTGTAATGGTATCACCGACAACATACTGTCGAGATTCTGTAGCAACAACACTGTAACATGGATATTTAGGTGAAGCAGAACAAGGAGCAGGCTGACTGAGGTCTTACCCAATACATAGCTCCATCTTACCTCTTGAGATCCTTCTTATGCACAGAACTATAACAGATGGGACATTTACTCCAGGTCTTTTCACTCAGTGAAAGATAGTGCAGGATGCATGCCCAGCAGAAGATGTGTCCACAACGGGTTATCTTGGCTGCAGTAGGTGGATAGAGGCATATTGGGCAAGATGGCACTTCATGGCTACAGATGCGCTAAAACAAAATGCCACAATTTCATTACTTCTGGAATGACTAAGAGCTGTCAAAGTTAAGTCTCTCCTCTCTCATCCCCACACATTTTTTTTTTTTTTTTTTGGCACTGGGTGCTTTACCACTGAGCTACATCCCAGTCCTTTTTATTTTAAAACAGGGTCTCACTAAGTTGCAGAGGCTGGCCTTGAGCTTGCAATACTTCTGCCTCACCCTCCCAAGTCACTGTGATTATAGGTGTGTGCTACTGCACCTAGCCACTCAACACACCTTTATGTAACTGCCTAACAATGTAAGTATACAGATGACAGCACCTTTTCTTTTCTTTTTAGCACCAGAGGATTGAACCCAGGGGCACTTAGTTTAACCACTAAGCCACATTCAGAGCCCTTTGTATTTTTTTTTTTTTTTTTTTTTTTTGAGACAGGGTGTCGCCAAGTTGTTTAGGGCCTAAATTGCTCAGGCTGGGCTGGAACCTGCAATCCTCCTGCCTCAGCCTCCCAAGCCACTGGCAAATGACAACACTTTAAGCAAATCATTAAGAAAACCAAAGTAATGATTTAATAAAACAAATACATAGCTGGCTGCAATGGTACACACCTGTAATCCCAGCAACTCAGGAGTCTGATGCAAGAGGATCATGAGTTCAAGGCCAGCCTGAGCATTTTATCAAGATCCCATATCAAAATAAAAATAAAAAACAGCTGAAGGGTGTAGCTCAGTGGTAGAGCACCCCCTGGGTTCAATCCCCAGTACTGCCCAGTATTGGAAGGAAAGAAGGGAAACAAATACATAATGGGTATTCTGGAGGCTTTACATTAAAGGAAAATATGACAAGACATCATTTTTTTAAAAAATATGTAGATACATATATAGAAAGGCATTGAGAAAGGTCCAGCAGTAATCTACCAGTAATTTCCAAAACACTTTAAGATTTTCACTTTATATTTTATCAGTGTATATCATACACACCCACACCACACACCCCACCTCCCCAAAGGTGCTAATTAACCCAAAGGTGCTCTACCACTGAGCTACATCCTCTTATTTTTTGAGATAGGGTCTTGTTAAGTTGCCCAGGCTGGCCTCAAACTTACAATTCCTCAGTCTCAGCCTGAGCAGCTAAGATTACAGGCGTATTGTGCCACCATACCTGGCTATATATATATATATATATTTTTTTTTTTTTTTAAGAGAGAGGGAGAGAGAGAGAGAGAGAGAGAGAGAGAGAGAGAGAGAGAGAGAGAGAGAATTTTTTTTTAAATTAATATTTATTTTTTAGTTCTCGGCGGACACAACATCTTTTGTTGGTATGTGGTGCTGAGGATCGAACCCGGGCCGCACGCACGCCAGGCGAGCACGCTACCGCTTGAGCCACATCCCCAGCCCCCGAGAGAGAGAATTTTTAATATTTATTTTTTAGTTCTCGGCGGACACAACATCTTTGTTGGTATGTGGTGCTGAGGATCGAACCCGGGCCGCACGCATGCCAGGCGAGCGCGCTACCGCTTGAGCCACATCCCCAGCCCCTGGCTATATTTTTGAACCAATACATATATAAAATTAAGTTTTATAGACCTTCTGTCATTCTCAGATGATTTTATAAATTTTCACAATAGTGAGCCCAAGAGTTGGGTACTTATTTTAAAAAAGAGAAAAGAAAAATATTTGTAATTTTCAAGTTTAGTCTATATTAGATTCCCTATTAGGATCGACAGGGAGACACTGAGAGTTCATAACTTCAGTGCTAAACAAATAACAGCTTTGATGGAAAGTGCAGCTGTGTGCTAATTTGACACTGATTACACAAAGGGCTGCCAATAAAAAATGTCCACATAATCGAGCTCCTCTGGGTAAGGAGGGAAATTAAGAGTCTCTCTCTGGGTTACGACTTCCCAGTAGTAGCTGGTAGACAGATCTGCTTATATACCTTTGGATCAGAACCTTCTACACTCTATCTCCTGAGGCCAGACCAATTAGTAACAAAATAAACTCCAGGAAGAACCAGGAACTGACCTCTGAGAATGTCTATCATAAGGCCAGACAGAAAAGGAACTCAATCAGCAGTTAACACAGCCAGCAGATGCTTTGTCACCACTGTCCCTATTTTGTTCTCTCACCTACAACTTAAAACTTTTTGAGCTACTTACCACTTGTTCCACAAAGTCCCAGTTGACTAAGGTATCAGGATCAGCAAAATGAGCTGTGTAGTCTTGGTCTTCAGATACCACAAATTGGCAGCTAGAAATAGGGAAGAAAACAGAAAAAAGGCCGACTGTGAGAATCGCCACATCCTCAGCTGAATTCAATCATCTCTTTATTTAGAATTAAATGTAAGTCATTAGCAGCCCTGATTTGTGAAGCACCATCTTCACAATGCCTCAATTCCGAACCCTGAACCCTGATTCTGGAAGAAACTCAGCAGACCGAGGTCCAAGGCCAGCCAAGTTCTCTGTTGGTCTCCTTTGAACTAGAAGTAAACAGATTTCCTCCCTCAACCCCTGGAATCCCAGAACTCGACTCATTTTCAAGGAAGCTGAAAACTGTTCTCAAATCATCTGTGATCAGTTTTATAAAGCATACAATGGTTACTTCAGTCTCAATACAAGGTCAAACCATCATACCTAATGCCACACATGAGAAAACAAAGGGGAGCTGGGATGGAGTCATACACCCCTAGTCCCAACTACTCATGAGGGTGACATAGGAGATCACTTGAGCACAGAAGTTGAAGGCCAGCTTGGGCACCAACACAAGATCCCATCTCAAAAAGCGGGGAGGAGGGCTGGGGTTGTAGCTCAGTGATAGAGCACTTGCCTAGCACATGTGGGGCACTGGGTTCAACCCTCAGCACCATATAAAATATTTTGTCCATCCATAAAAGTGGGAGGTGCAGTTGCGCACGCCTATAATCCCAGTGACTCAGGAGGGTAAGACAGGAGGATCGCAGTTCAAAGTCATCTTCAGCTACATGGCAAAGCCCTGAGCAAAAAACTGTCACAAAATATAAAAAAATAAAAAGGGCTGGGGATGTGGCTCAGTGGGTGAGAGTCCCCTGGGTTCAATCCCTGGTACCAAAAAAAAAAAAATGCAGAGGTGGGGAAAAGTTGGGGATTTAACTCAGTGGCACAGCACTTGCCTAGCACATGCAAGGCACTGTTTTTGATACCCAGCAAGAAAAAAAAAAATGGAAATCAGTATTTCAGCAAATGTCTGCTAAGCATTTCAATCTGTCATTAAATTATTCCTTAAGAAATTTCCTCTTGGGGTCTGGGGATGTGGCTCAAGTGGTAGCATGCTCGCCTGGCATGCATGCGGCCCGGGTTCGATCCTCAGCACCACATACAAAGATGTTGTGTCCGCCAAAAAACTAAATAAATATTTAATAAATAAATATTAAAAATTCTCTCAAAAAAATGGGAAAAGGAGGAAAAAGATAGGTAGAGGCCTCCTTTAAAAAAAAAAAAAGAAATTTCCTCTTCTAGGGGCTGAGATTGTGGCTCAGCTTGCCTCGCATGTGTGAGGCACTGGGTTTGATCCTCAGCACCACATAAATAAACATAATAAAAATATTGTGTCCAACTAAAAAAAATATATAAAAATATAATTTATGTGTGTGTGTGTGTACACACACACACCCACAAAAATTTCCTCTTCTAGCCAGGCACAGTGGTACACACCTGTTAATTCCAGCTACTCAGGAGACTGAGGCAGGAAGATTACAAGTTTGAGGTCCCATCTCAAAAAATGGTCCCATCTCAAAAAATATAAAGGGGTGGGAATGTAGCTCAGTGGTAGAGGTCAAGGGCATGCTTACAATGTTCCACCCTAGGCTCAATCCCCAGCACCAAACCAGGGGGAAGAAAAATCTCTTCTTTATAAGGAGATTCAAATCAGATCCAATTCTACTTTTTCCACCTTTTCAATATACTAATGCCATTTATTAAAGCACCAAAAACACCTACTTGGAAAGAAAGTGAAAAAGGCAAAAAAGAGGCATCGGTTTCCTTTCTGCCTCTCTCCTATAGTTTAAAGGAGTGCTCCTCCCAGCAACCCAACTATCTCAAGTCTCTCAATTCCACTTTCTCCCAGAGAAGCAATACTTACTTGGCCTGTAAAAAGAGTTCCTTGTTAAAAGGCTTATGTCCCCACTTGTTCCTTTTTCCCCAGCTGCCATGTCCACTGCCTTCAAAGTGACCTGTCTGGCCACGAGGTTCAAAAGTGAAATTCAACAAGTGATTCAGGTTGATCTTCTTAGGACCAGAGAACTGGGCAGGGCTAAACTCTGCCCGTTGAGCCTCTGCTACCTAGGGAGAATTAAAGTGTTTAGGATCAGGACAAAACCAATTTATAGTAGAAACCAGCACAAACCCTCCTTGACACAGCTTAAAATATTAAAAAAAAAAAAAAAAAAGACTTAAATATTATCTTCCTAGGAGGAGATAATGCAAAACCCTATTCCAGACCTAGATGAGAGTGAAGGGGGTCAGGGGAGAGCCTTTAACATTCCCATTACTTATTTAGTCTGCGCTTCAGTTTGGAATTGTTGAAGACCGAAATTATTTAGTTGGCGCTGCTAAATGGCAAATCAACCATTAAATGACAAAGCCCAGCACAAACTCCTCCTAGCTATCTTAAAGCTCAAAGATCTATTTACTGGATTAATCTTCCCATAGTCCTATAGGACTCCTAAACCTCCATTCTTCTGTCTTTGTTGTTTTGTGGTGTTGGGATCAAATCCAGCACCTTCACCATGCTAGGCAAGTGCTCTACCTCTGAACTAAAAGCTGAAGTCCACACCTTCATTCTTATTAGCTTTTTTTTTGAGTTTTTTTTTTTTTAATTTTTATTTTTAGTTGTAGATGGACACAATATCTTTATTTTTATGTGGTGCTGAGGATCGAACCCAGGGCCTCATTTGTGCGAGGCAAGCGCTCTACCACTGAGCTACGATCTCGGCCCTTGAGGTTTTTTTTCTGACAGAGCAAGTCTGTGGAGTCACCCTCTGGAGGCAGTCCAAAGGCCACTGTAACTGCCATAGGTTTCTGGATCCTGCAAGAGACTTCCTAAGACCCACACTGCTATTCCTGGTTAATTAAAACTGACAGAATTAGAACACCTAGACAGACTACCTTTGTGTCCAGAAATAAACCCAATCAGCAGATTCAGAAACAGTTTACAAAGTGGCAAAAAAACATATATAATAGTGCTGCATACAAAGATGAAAGAAATGTCAGGACACATTTCAGTCTTCAACAATTCCAAACTGAAGTGATAAAGGTAAGTGCTAAGACAGCTAAGTACATTTCTCACCCTCGCTTTCCTATTGAATACTATAAAACATTCTGCCACATCAATATCAGTATACTATCACTTTACGTATCATTACATAATACGGGCATGCCATATTTTAATGCCTTATTTATGACAGTGTAATTTTCCCACTATTACAAATTGTTCCAATAATCACATTTGTGGATAGATCTTTGTACACAAATATGAAGGCACCTGCAATTTATTTATGCATGCATGCATGCAAGGGATCAAATCCAGGGCCTCACACATGCTAGGCAAGTGCTTTACTACTGAGTTATACCCCTAAACTCCAATTATTTATTTTCAACATACAGTAATAATTATTGGGCCAAAGGAAATACAAACGCAAGCCTTTTGCTGCTTAGTCAAATTACTGTGCACATCCATGGTGAAGATTCTAAAGAGTACAAAAAGGAAAACTACATTCTATTCCAGAGGCAATAAATATGCCGAGACATTTTATGTATACAGAATCATAGTACATGACCTTTTAAAATAAATATAACAAAAATAGATAAAATAAATATAAGCCATGGCATACCAGACAACTTTCTTTTTTACCTTAACAACCTATCTTGGAGCTTGCCCCACCCTATTTATGTAAATCACCACAGGAAGCACCAGGCTTCCCAGATCATCCCTTATCTCTTGTGCCCAGGACTCTGTCTACATGGCTCTGATCTCCCCTAATTAGTCTTCCATCCCCAATGCCCCAAACTCAGATCTGAGAGCTTGTGCTCAGTCAACAAAACCCTACCCATTCTCCATCTTCTATCTTCAACTATTGTCCTCATTGGTTCACTTTCTACAGTACCATCCATGTCAATTCCCGATCATTTGCCCAAGATGCTGACCTATCAAGTTCTCTTCCAATCAGCCTTCCTCACCCCATTTGAGGCACCCACTTCTATAGACAGGTATACCTTCTAGAGCTGTTATCAAATACAGGAGCCACTACCTAGATATGTCACATATTAAGTTTATTTAAGTATACTTGGTTAAATATGTCAAAATTAATTTAACTTGGCTGGGAGCAATGGCGCACGCCTGCAATCCCAGCAGCTCAGGAGGCTAAGACTGGAGGATTTTGAGTTTAAAGCCAGCCTCAGCAACGATGAGGCTCTAAGCAACTCAGTGAGATCCAGTCTCTAAATAAAATACAAAGACTGGGGATGTGGCTCAGTGCCCAAGTGCCCTGAGTTCAATCCCTGGTACCAATAATAATAATAATTAATTTCATTTGCTTTTTAAATTTTGTTTTGGAAACAAGGTCTGCTATATTGCCCAGGTTGGCCTGGAATTCCTGGATTCAAGCAATCCTCCTGCCTCAGCCTCCCAAAGTATATAAGACTATAGTTACAACTGCCTAAGCTTGTTTCTTATTTTTCATTTTTAATGTGGCAACTAGAATTTTAGATACACGATTTGCTTTTCCACTACAGAGCACTACTTTATAGTGTAGATCGTGCTTGTTAATGATCATATCATTAATTTTGAGCACCCTACTGTCCAGCCAGAAATTCATTCTGTTCAAGGGTTAGTCCTTATTGTAATTCTTTACCCTTAGGTCTCCAAACCAAGGATCCAATCTCCTAACTGCCTTGCTTTATTTGGTTTAGATCCTGTAGTTCATTGCCCTTTCTCTCATCTGCTGTATTCACCTTCACCTCCATAGCAGCCCAAAGGCAGCAAAACATAGCTAAAAATCACACAACTGGTCTCACCAAAGAAGCCCTTTACACAGCCTAAGATTCATACTGCAATCCTACTATTCTTCCACAGTCCTTTTAGTCTCCTATTCTCCCAGAAAACTCCTTCATGCCTCAGGCTCTCCAACCTCCTCTTTCAGCTAACTTTATGTATTTCACTAAGAAAATGAGCACGATATTCAGATAGAACTCCAATATTCTGCTAACGAGTCTTTCTCTTATTACTATGGATAAGCTGACAAAACTCCTAAACCAATTCTTTCACTCTGCACTAGATCACAAGAACTCACTGTTCAGCATTCTCCCCTTTTCCTCTCTTATCATTTTTTCCCCTCTCATCATAATCATTAGGTTAGACAAGATCTAACCTTCCAAATCTTAACATTCCTGTCAACATCATATTCTCAAGCTACTATCTTACCTTTTTACTTCTCAGAGCAAAGCCACTAGAAACTATCGTCTAACTTGCCGTTTCTTCTTCCCATCCTACTTTTCTTTTGGTACCGGGAATTGAAGCCAGGTGCACTTAACTACTGAGTCACATCCTCAGTCCTATTTTTTTTTTTTTTTTTTGAGACAAAGTCTAAGTTGCTGAGACTGGGTTTGAACTTGCAATCCTCCTGCTTCAGCATCCCGAGATTCTGGGATTATGGGTACGCACCACCACATCCAGCCCCGCTCTCTCTTTTTTTTTTTTTTTAACTTTTTTTTTTAGTTGGAGATGGACACAATACCTTTATTTATTTTTATGTGGTGCTGAGGATAACCAATGCCTCACACATGCTAGGCAAGCACTCTATCACTGAGCTACAACACATCCCCATCTCTTTTGAATCCATGTTGATCAGTTTTGGGTTTTTTTTTTTTTTTTTAACTGGGCATTGAACCCAGGGGTGCTTTCCCACAGAGCTAGCCCTTTTTGAGACGGGGTCTCACAAGATGCTAAAGCTGCAAAGTTACAATTCTGCTGCTGCCTCAGCCTCCCAGATTGCTGGGATTACAGGCATGACACCACCATTTTCAGCAACCTATTGCTGTTTTACAATTTAACTCCTTAATGATACAGCTCATTTAGTTTCATAGTTCTAAAAAACAACTATATGCTACCGGCTCTCCAACCTGGGTCTCCTCTTTAAATTTCAAATTCATAATTAACTGTCTACTTCTATTAGATGTCTAATAGGTATTCCAATGAAAAATAACATTTCCAAAATAAAGTTCTTGATTTCAATCTTTGTACCTCCTCCCTGCAAAAATCTGTACTCCTCTTGAAACCTTCCCTACTATAGCAAATGGTACCTGAATTGACCTCATGCCAAAAACATTACTCAGACTTTTCTCTTAGTCCCCATATCTAGCAAATAAAATACTGTTGACTTTAAAGTAATATCCCAGATCTGATCATTTCTCATCACCTCCACCATTACCACCCCTTGCATCACTCTCACCAAGAGTATCTTCACCAGGCTGGGGGTGTGGCTCAGTAGGAGTGGGCTTGCCTAGCATGAATGATATCCTGGGTTCAATACCCAGCATCAGCAAAAACAAACAACAACAACAACAACAAAAAAAAAAAAAAAACAGCAACTCAGAACGCTGAGGCAGAAGGATCAAAAGTTCAAGGCCAGCTTAGGCAACTTACTGAGACTATCTTAAAATAGAAAGCATGCCAGGTGCAGTGGTGCACATCTATAATCCCAGCTGCTCAGGAGACTGAAGCAGGAAGATCACAAATTCACAGCCAGCTTCAGCAACTTAGCAAGACCCTGTCTCTAAAATACAAAAAAGGGCTGGGCATGTGGTTCAGTGCCTCTGGGTTCAATCCCTGAGGCAAAACTAAAAATTAATTATTGTCTCTCCAAACTAGAATATAAGCTCCCAAAGGACAAAAAAACTTTTGTTTAATGCTGTATTCCCAACTCCTAAATGGTATTTGGTGCAAGTAGGCAAGGAATAAATTCCCAGTGACCGAGTGAACAACTATTTTATTCTGTAATGGTTACAGAGTATGGACCATTCAAGCAGAATAATTACTCACTCTTGCTGACAGGCGTTCAGGTTAATATACAAGTAAGGTCCCAAATTATGCCATAATTTCTCACACTCCAAAATTATGAAACCTTCTTCCTCAGAAAATTTTAATAACCTTCAGAAGAAAAAAGAGGCAAAGCTCCAGACCTAGTTAAATCTAAACTACTCAAGATTGCTTTGGTTACCCATTCTTCTACCTCTTGCTCCCCTCTCTCAACTACAGGAAAAACAAAAAAACTCATGCTCATATTCTAGGAATGACAATCTCAAAGTCCATACCTCATCTCGTCTTCCACCATTAAAAGAAGAGCTAAAGAGTTTGCTGCTGCCGCCGCCCCTCTGAGGAGGCATCTTGTTAAAAGTTTTGCTTTTCTGTGAATTGGAGCGACGGGACTGGTTGCTAAAATTTTCATTTTTGGGGTAGGAAGGTTCACGCTTGCGATTATAACGCTTGGATCCACTTGAATTCTTTCCGTCTGAAAAGAAGAAACACAAAGGAATTAGTTAAGAAGTTACATATTTAAATAAGTGAAATAATTTTTCTCCACCTCCCAGAAAAATTGTGTTTAAATAAAGAGAAAATGGACTTTTCCACAACTTCCAAAAAATATGCGTTTAGCCAGCCATTGGTGCTTTGAGGAAGACAACCCTTATGCAGGATTTTTGTTTTGATGATAGCCTAAGGAGTCCCTCCCCCAGGACAAATAGAGTACAGATCAAACTATGGAGATTATCAGTTCATAATGTCTCTTTTACAAGCCTAGGCATGTATCTTGTAAAAGTCCATTCAGATAAAGAGGAAAGGAAACAGCCATTCTATATTAAGAAAAAGTACTTTATCTGGCAGCAGGACAGAAGACATTATTCTATACTGCAAGGGCTGACCTAGGCTTAAGCAGATATAGTCAAGAGGCATAGAAGCAAAACAACATTTATGTTTTAGAAGCCAAACTGAGAAGCTACTAAATTGACAGAACAAAAGTTGAGCTCTAAAAGAATACTAGATGAGTCTGATTTATATCCAAGTTACATCCTTTTTAAAAATGTTTCTTATGCCAGGCATAGTGGTTCACACCTGTAATCCCAGCTACTCAGGAGGACCATGAGTTCCAGGCAAGTCTGAACAAGTTAGCATGACCCCGTCTCAAAATAAAATTTAAACTAAGGGCTGGGGATATAGCTCAGTGGTAAAGTACTTGCTTGGCTTTGAGGGAAACTCCAGGATAAATCCCAACTATTGCAAAAAAAATAAATTAAAAAAAAATGGCTGGGCACATAGCTGAGTGGTAGAGTGCTTGCCTTGCCTGTGTGGGGCCTAGGTCCGATCCCTAGGACAAGGAAAAAAAAGTCTCTTGCTTTTTTCCTTCAATTACATAAGAATATTAAATTTTGAAATTATCCAAAAATAAAGTTGCCAGTATCCACAAAACACTGACTTATTAATAGTTTTAATTTCCTTTCAATATACTTGCCACATGTTCTATGTAAAACAGCAAGCATACAAGATACATTGTCTTTTACTTGTTACTCTGAACATTTTCACCCATTCCTAGACTTCAAAAGCATAATTAACGACTGCACTACTGTCTGCCATACATTTACAGCACAATATATTAGGTAGCATCTAAAATTCTGCTGCTTTAATAGACTATGTCAAATTCTCAGAATGAAATTAGCTGATAAAGTATGATCATTAAAAGTCTTTTACACATCTTCAAGTTGCTTTCTAAAACTGTTATACCAATTTATGTTCTAACAGCACTATAAAAGAGAATGCTAGTTCATTTTACTCTTTCGAATACTCTAACTGAAAGATCAAAATGCCTTAATTTTAAACCTGAATTTCTCATAACTAGCAATAGGGAGGATTGCAGGGATTGAACTCACTCAACCACTGAGCCACATCCCCAGTCCTATTTTGTATCTTATTTAGAGACAAGGTCTCAGAGTTGCTTAGCACCTTGCCATTACTGAGACTGGCTTTGACGCCACAATCCTCCTGTGGGTTGGCACAATCCCAGCCACTGGGATTACAGGCTGTAATCTGCTGACCATGTGTATTTTGTGTAAAGAGTCTTTTTATATTCATTGCTCCATTTTTTTCCACTAGAGAACTGCATGGATTTTCTTTTGTCCCAAATTAAAGAACCTTCATGAGCATACTTCATACATGCTAAGTTTACCAACTTAAAAAAGAATAATAATAAAACCAAACCTATCTGAGAACCATATACAACTAAAAGTAGAAAAAGGTTGAAGAAGGTTGAAGATGTAGCTCAGTGGTACAGTACATGCCTATGTGCACAAGGCCCACAGTAACACCAAAAACAAAGTTTTTCCTAAATCACCCTATTATTATACTATTGCAATATGGAAATATGAACCAGTCTACATAATAATTTAATGACTAAAAGCAAAAATTTAGAGTGGAAAGTGAGGGTGGCTATTTCAAAGAGCAGGCCTGAACTCCTGGGCTCAAACTATACTCACCCTTTAACTTTTTGAGTAGCTGAGACTATAGAATAGGCATGCACTGAGCCTAACTGAAATTGGAGGACTTTTCATTAAATTAAAAAAAAAAAAAAGATCCATCAGTTTTATGCTCAGAATTAAGGGTTTGGTAGAGATAATTTATAAAATTAAGAGATTCCAGCATGAACTTCAGAAACTACAAAGGTTCCTACTCTCCCAAATATAGTTTCATCTTGCTTATATTAAAAGTATATAAATTAATAGATCCATGTAAACCAAGGAAATATACCACACTGTTAATGACAGTTAATTTGGGGGAAATGGAGCCATTCACTTTCATCCTATTACAGTGGTTTTCAATCCTGTTATTCACAGGAATCATTCAGATGAGCTTTTTAAGGGATTCCTGTGCTCAGGCCTCACCTCTAAGATTATGACTTAACTACATAGAATTGTTGTTCTGAAGATTTATCAGTAATTTTTAAAACCAATATTTATAAGAAATTTTTCCCAGATAAGTAAATTCACTAGCTTACTTTACAGCAGACTAAATAAATTCAAATAAAAGGAAATATGAGTTCAATCAACTAATGGGATAAATGAGAGATAAGCCATCCTGTCCAAACCTAACCAACTACAACCTGGAAATTGAACCAATAACAACATGAAATGGCAGCAATGTAAGCGGAATATACCATTACAGAAACACAGCCAGGGTAGGCTTAATCCACTAATAACCATAAAACAGGGAGAGTGACCAGAGTTTTAACCTAAAGAACTAAACTTGAGGCTGGGGATGTGGCTCAAGTGGTAGCGCGCTCGCCTGGCATGCGTGCGGCCCGGGTTCAATCCTCAGCACCACATACCAACAAAGATGTTGTGTCCGCCGAGAACTAAAAAAAACAAAAAAAAAACAAAAACAAAAAAAAAAAACTCTTAAAAGAACTAAACTTTTCCCTATTCCTCGGTTGGCAACAATTAGCAAACACAGCACCAGTGGTAGCAATTAGAAAGTAAAGCTAAACTGGGCAGGTGATACAGGTCTGTAATCCCAGCAACTCAGGAGGCTGAGGCAGGAGGATCTCAATCTCAATCTCAAATTCCAGGCAAGTTTGGACAATTTAGCATGACCCCGTCTCAAAAAAAAAAAAAGACTGGGGAGGTAGTTCAGTGGTAAAGCACCCCTGGTTTCCATCCCAGTACACCGCCCCCTGCCCTGCAAAACACACACACGCGCGCGCTCTCAAGCAAAAAGTAAAGCTTCGGGTCTCATTCACATTTTGCCTTATCCTCAACCAACGAAGTTAGTTTCATGAAAAAAATTTCAAATATGAAAACTGGGAGTATAGCTTGGTGAGAGCACTTGCCTAGGACACATAAGGTCAATATTTTAAGCACTGTTAAAAAAAAAAATTTCCCATATAAATGAATTCAAGGTATACAGAACTCCAGGCTAACTCTTCCCCTGCCCCCAGTTGTGTATGAACTGCATGTCTTTATTTTGTTTTTACGTTGTGTAAGAATTGAACTCAGTGCCTCACACGATAGGCAAGCACTCTGCCTACAGTCCCAGCCCAACTCTTCACCACTGAAAACTAACCTCAGCCATTTTCCTGCTTCGTTCTTCTTAACCCCATTCCACATCAACTCATGATAACAAATGAAGTCTTATAAGAATAGACATACAAAGAAAACAGGGGCTGAGAGCATAAAGCTAAGTAATAATAGCTTGGCACATGGAAGGCCTTTAGTTCAATTCCCCAGCATTGTAGGAAAAAAAAAAAAAAGAAAAAAGAAAACATTCCCCAAACGTCATCATTCAAGGCTGTTTCATATGATCCTGCATTTGACTCAACTTGTTTTCAAGAGAAGCACTTTCCTAGGCCAGGCACCATGGTGCATACCTGTAACCCCAATGACTGACAGGAGGACAGTGGATTGCCTCTGAAACAGCAAGGTGCTAAGCAACTCAGTAAGACCCTGCCTCTAAATAAAACACAAAATAGGGCTGGGGATGTGACTCAGTAATTGAATGCCGCCGAGTTCAATCCCCAGTACCGAGAGAGAGAGAGAGAGAGAGAGAGAGAGAGAGAGAGAGAGAGAGAGAGAGAGAGAAGGAAGCACCTTTCTACAGGCACGGTGGCACACACCTGCAATTCCATAGCCTTGGGAGGCTAAAGCAAAAAGATAACAAGTTTGAGTCCATCCTCAGCAATTTAATGAGACCCTCAGTAACCTAGCAAGATTCTGTCTCAAAATAAAAAAATAAAATAAAAAGGGCTGAAGATATTATAGCTCAGTAGCAAAGCATCCCTGGATTCACTTCTCATTACTCCCCAAACAAACAAGGCACCTTTCTGGGGATGTATCCCAATAGTAGAGCACTTGCCTAACATGCATGGGTTGGATCTCCAGCACACACACAAAAAAAGGTCAGAGGATCCTCCACCAGAAAGGCACTTCAGTTTCCACAAATTTAGGTGAAGCCAAATTCTACACTGTAAGAGCTTAAGAAAATAAACTAGCATTCAGCAAGAGGACTGTTTTCATTTCTTCATTTATTACCACACTAGCAAGGAAACCATTTCATAACACAGAAATGCTCTCTGGTGGACAGAGAACTGCTTGCTCATTTCTAAATCAGATTATATGACAGATCACATAAGAATTCGTGATTTTAGTGGCTAAAAATCAACTCCTCCTCATCTTCTACTTACTTGAGGGTATCAAGTCAGACCTCTCAAGAGACTGGCTCTTATCTCTCAATCCAGGCAGTAAGTAGCTAAAAACTGAAGGAACTGTCCTGCCTGGGACCCAGAGATAAAGTTTAGTAGTGCTATTTGAGATATTTTGTAAACAGCTTGCCAGAATATATATACAGAATTCACACTCTTTTCTCTAATAGAAGCAATGAGATGATTTACGTTAGATTTTGGAAAACAAAAAAGTCAAGTTCTTGGGAAAAAATGTCTATGATATTTTTCTTTTGGTCGTTTAAAAAAAGAATTTATTCTTTTTGTTTTATGGTGAAGTTTTAAACCTCAGCATGATGGCTCTCAATCTTTGCTGCACAACAAAGTCTCTCTTCCAGTTTTAAAATTATGCACACCCAGGACCCTAAGGCCCAATCCAGACTTAAAGAATCAGATTGAATTGCCAGGAAAAGGCCCCACAAGTATTTTTAAAAAGTGTCTTCAGGCTGAGCATAGTGGCCTGTATCTGTAATCCCAGCAACTCAGGAGACTGAGGCAGGAGGATTTCAAGTTCAAGTCCAGCCTCAGCAATTTAGTGGGACCCTATCTCAAAAAGCAAAAAGGACTAGAGATGTAGGAGATGTAGCTCATCAGGAAAGCACCCCTGGGTTCAAATCCTCAGTAGCAAAAAAATAAAAAAAGGTCCTCAGGAGATTCTGATGCACAGAGCTAAGAATAACTGCTAAGAATAAATAATGTTAAGACACAATCCAGAACGGAGAAGAGCATTAGTTAAATGGCTCAAGTCCAGAACTTTGGCTCTCAGGGTCAACAAAAGACTTAAAAACAATCAAGTGTCTTAGTTTTTCCACACTTCCCAAATGGAAAGTAACAGCGGTCTCTTCCCCCATTAAGGGGCATGAGTTTTCCAGAGTTAAAATTATTTGGCATCATCAACATTTCTAGCTCTAGTTCTAACAGGTGGCACAGCCTAGAGGTCAGAATACCAGCCAGGAAGTTTCTGTTGCTGATTCATGCTGTAATCACAAGCAAGTTGCTTACCCATCATCCAGAGTGGTTGACAAGCACCTCCAGAGGGGCAACACATGGCCTTACTATAGAATCAACTGACAACAAATTGAATCCAGCTGTAATTAGTAATTCTGAATGAAAGGAAGAGAGAGGTGGTATCAGGAACGATGCATGCGCCAATAAGTTTGCTTGCTAAGTGAGCTTATTATATAAAGTATATTTATAAATGTCTCCTAGGATTCCATAAGAATTTACTTAGACAAACCAACTCTAATGCCTCTTAAGCCCTGGTTTTCTCACCTTGTACAATGGGACTAATACTTTACCCTCCTTCCTCACTGAATAAGAAAAAAACTTCTATAGTGGCTAGCACACAGCTGCCTTGATTTGAAAGCCTAATAAATAAAAATCATTCTAGACAAGAGTACCCACTAAACTTCCAACTTGTTAAGCCACATAATAAATCAAGGACTCCAGCCAACAGACCCTCAAATTCTTACAACTTTTCTAAGTGGTTTTACTGAAGGCTTTAAAATCAGGATTTTCAAAGTCAAAACTCCCAGGTCCACTTACAACTCAGAGGTATTCTTCAAAGCAGATCACCTAGTAACCTAGCTTCTGTTACCAGAATAACAGGAAGAGTATCAGGACGGTGCTTCATACCACCAACCTCAAAATAACTGCTTCATAATAACTGACCTTCCCTTAACCTCCATTACAGTGCCATTGGCCCAGGATGGGGCAAGAGTCTAGTTCCTGGCCAGGGTCCACTCTTAGGCTATAAATTGCCTAGCCTCTTTCTTGCCTCTTTTTACTTTCTCTATGAATTCTCCACTCACTAAACATCTCTCTCCTCTGAGTTTTATATTCATGGGATATTCACTGTTGAAATGTTATAAGAACAGCATGTTAGCCCTACTGGAATAAAGCTATAGAAGTATACTCAAGAAAAAGAATGTTCTGTAAATATTTGAAGCAATTAGCCAAGGCAAAGAAACTGTGGTATGCAATTCTGGTCGGAAAGATCAAGAAAATCCCAGTACCAAATTTATCCATTTCCTGTGAACAAATGAAGCACAAACAAGCCAGCCACAGAAACAAAGGCTCAAGGAAATGCAGCTATGTAGCTAGGAAGCAAATGACCATTTGTGTCTCACATGATTTAAAGTATAGAAACAAAAGAGTTTTTTCCTCATGAGGTAGGAAAGAGAAAACGATTAAATATTTAAGTATGAAAAATCTTTTGTTCTTTACCTTAAAAAAAAGGCAAACTATGTCTTTGCATCTCACCCTCCTTTTTTCCTTTAACTCGGTACTCTAAAATTTGAGGCTGTCCTTTCAATAATTCCCACAGGATCAACTATATCAGGTGTTTAGTCAGCTTTTGAAATACTTCAGAAACCTTTTCACGAAATTATGCAAAACCTGAGTGTACCTTTTCTTTAGCACAACCATCTCTGAGTCATTGTATCAAAGGTTCTAAGTATCTGATGTAACAGTTTTGGCATCAGCTGTATCCCCTCCCCCATCATTTTGCTTTCTGAGACCAGGTCTCCTTATGTTGCCCACTACTGCCCAGGTTGGCCTCCAACTTGCTATCCTCCTGCCTCCGCCTCCCAAGTATCAGAATTACAGGTGCCTGCCACCCTGCCCCACCCAGCTACAATGCCCTTAAGGCAGCATTTGCTAATTTTTAAAAATATTTATTTTTTAGTTGTAGGAGGACATTAATATCTTTATTTTGATTTATTTTTATTATTTTTTTAAGGATCGAACCCAGGGCCTCGAGCATGCTAGGTGAGGCTCTACCGCTAAGCCAAAACCCCACCCCAGTTTGCTAATCTTTTAATCCCTTCCCATCAACTATATTTCTAAATGCAAGCTATTCCTAAATGCAAGCGGTACATTGTGGTTGGTATAGAAGTGTATATTCAGCCAAAGCAACATCCTTCAAGCCAAGAAAGTAGGTGCTGACAAGGGCAAACATGGTCAAGCTTTCTAACAAACACTTAAAAACTAATGCCACCTGGGAGCACACTTACATACTTCATGAAATCTAACATCCTTGACACGAATTTTTTCTTCCTCAGAAGTTTCCAATTAAAAAGGTGAACTAGTGGTGCTTGCCTGTAATCACATGGAGAGATTGAGGCAGGATGGTGGCACATTTGAGGACACTCCAGACATTTAGCAAGTCCCTGTCTCAAGAAGTTAAAAAAGGTTGGGCATACAGTTCAGTGATAAAGTGCCCCTGGGTTCAATTCCCATTACCAAAATAAATAAAGGGAACCAGAGTTTTAAGTTCACTTTGTAGTATTTAACCACATTAAAAAAACAGAAATCGGGCTGGGGTTGTCTCAGTGGTAGAGTGCTCCCCTAACACTTGTGAGGCACTGGGTTCGATCCTCAGCACCACATAAAGATTGAAATATTGTGTCCACCTACAACTTAAAAAACAAAACACACACACACACAGAAATCACTTTAAAAAGTCAGAGTGAACCAGGCATGTGGGGTACACATACAATCCTAGCAACTTGGGAAGTCAAGACAGGAGGATCCAAAGTTCCAGGCCAGACTCAGCAGTTTGGCAAGACCCTGTCTCAAAACAGGGCTGGGGATGTATCTCAGAGGTAAAGTGCTCCTGGATTCAATCCCCAGGACAAGAAAATAAAAAGTGAGAATGAACCAAACAATACCTATCCAAATTAATTGTTAGAAATATTAACACTTAGCTGGGCACAGTGGTGCATGCCTGTAATTCCAGCGGCTCAGCAGGTGCCGAGGCAGGAGGATTGCAAATTCAAAGCCAGCCTCAGCAACTTAGGGAGACCCAGTCTCCAAAAAAAAAAAAAAAAAAAAAAACAGGCTGGGGATGTGATTCAGTGGTTGACTACCCCTGCGTTCAATACCTGGTACCAAAAAAAAAAAACAACAACAAGAAAACACTGACAAATCATTTGCTTTGGTCAAGCTATAATAGAATTCACAGTTAGATAATCAGCTCCATTAAACATTCAAAGGGCATAGGAGTAAAATGCCTTAGACACCTCAGTTTTTGTTGTTTTGTCTGGGTTATCACAAGCTTTCACCTACTGCTTACTAAGGAATAAACTTTTTAAACAATAAAATTTATTGCAGCTGACTCATGAATGTTTGTTAGTGGCTTAAAGAAGGGTCCTAGAAAAACTGAGAATTCAGATAGTTGGAGATCCAAATCATTATATAATATCATACCTGGAAAACAGAGTGCAAAAGAAAAGCTATTATCAACTGCCTTGAGAAAAACGCAGACCACACTAAACCAATTCCAACACTGGCCAAAAGGACTCACTATCCTTAATCTTTGGAGGGATCATGATGAAGATCCACACGTATAAAACCCCCAAATTAGTCTACATACAAGTTCCTGATTGGCCTGAGAGTTTATGCTAATCCCTTAAATATTTAAAGCATTACTTTATTATGGAGACAAGCAGTTTCCACCTGAGTTCCATCAGCAACCTCTACAAGTCCTCAGGCACACCAGGTAAACAAGTTTGTCATAACCAGCTGGTAAACTCTGAACTCATCAGTAAACCTTAGAGTTTAAGTTAGCCTTCCAGTTTTTTAATCTTAAGTTTTAAGCAACTGGACCTCTACATTTAAGGATTCCAAATGTTTCCCTCTGCCATTACCCCCACTCTCACCAAAAACACCTTTCTAGTACCATTAATATAATGGAAATACAAAAGAGAAGAAACTAGTACACAGGCTTTGAAATAAGATGGAGAACAGACTCCAGACTCTGCCAACTCCTAACATTCTACCTTTTCAGCTTGTTCCTTCCTTAAATAGGAACAATTCTACCTTGCCAGACAAGTTAATGACTGGAGTAGTGATAACAGATGCAATAGCCTAGACTAGTACTTGGTCCATGGGAGCCCTCAATAAATGCCAGCTATCATATGGTCACAACTTAAATATGACCAGAAATATCTTCCCTGTTAAAACAAAAACAGGCATAATGTTTTGGGTGCCTAATAGGTGTCAGGTACTCTTAACTATTTATTATTTAATATATTAGTTCCACCTTGAAAGATAAGGAAACTCGGACACTCAAGGCCTGAACCCAAAAATATTGAATCCAGAGTCTGCACTCTTCACTGCTAACTATTAAATAAAACTGTATTAACTATATTAAATAAAACCATTGAAAGATGAGGACCGTATCCGGGGTCAAATTTTTAAATATTAGACTTGAGTTTGAAAAGTCCTTGGGCCCTACCCTCTCTTGTTTAAATTTTAATACTATCCAATGCTAATTCAACATAAAGGTACAACAAACTTAGTAGTTTTTAGAGCATGGACTGATGAGTCAGTTAAACCAGGTCTCAAGGCCTGCTCACAGCTGAGTGACCTTACCCTTTTCAAAACTCATCTGCAAAATGGGGAAAGGAATAGCATCTACTACTTTACCAGCTGTTTTAAGTTTTGATGCAAGGATCCACGTAAACCACGCTGTACGGTGCTGATTAACTTAATTGTAAATAATCTGAGCCATGAAGATGGTGGTGAGAAAGGAACTGGAGTAGACAGTGTGGTTTGTCCCTAGGGGACCCAACAAGACAGCAGTCGCCCCCAGCCCGCTCCCGTGGGCCCGATCTTACCGCTCTTGGGTTTAGACTCGCCGGCTGGCCCCGCCGAGGCGGAGCGGGGCGGTTGTTGTCCTTTGCTGCTGCCCGAAGAGGCGGAGGAGCTGTTGGAGCCGCTGTTCTTGTCCATGTCGGAGGCGGTGGCGGCGGCGCTGGGGGAGCTCTGCGGCATCAACGGGGGCCTCGGCGGCGGCGGCGGTCGGAGCGGAGCGGGCGCGGCGGGGACCCAGGCTCATGGCGTTCAGGGCCGGCGGGGGTCGGCGGCGGCAGCGGTTCTCGGCCTTCATGGCGACATTTTTCCTTGTTTCCTTCCTTGGCTTCTCAAATTGGGAGGAGAAGCGGCAGGCGGGGCTACCGAGCCCAGCGACGGCGGTGACCAAGAAGGAGGAGTAGGCCGGGGCTCGGGAGTCCGGGCCGGGCCTGGCGGGGCGGAGGCTTGCAGGGGAAGGGGAGGCGAGGGAGGGTGCGCGAGCCCCGCCGGCCGGCCGGACACGCTCTCCCGCCGCGGGGCAGGAGAGAGAGCTGGCTGTCTTGGTGTCGGGGACCAATGTCTCCGACACAGCGACCGACACTCGCCTCTAGGCCGAGGGCGAGCTGCTCCGGGAATGGCGACGAGTCGCCAAACAGCATCTCGAAGAACCCGGATGGAGTATTTATACTGGAGAAGTAGGAGTGATGTATTCTGGGAAACGTAGTTTTCACTTACATCCGGGTGCGATGATTATCCCCCACTACCCTCCGCCCAACTAAGAGCATGGGATTGTGGGATTTGTAGTTTCTGCCAAGTCCGGACTTTCTTAGCATTTGTTACTATTATATAGATTGTTAGAGTACTAACAACAATGCAGACAAACATTGAAATACTAATATGACTCCTTTATGGACTTATTTGATTTATGGTTCTTTTTCTAGTATTAATATCAATAGATATATAGCATTAATTCTCTTATGTTATTATAAATACTAGTGTTAATAATAATGACAGTACCTGCCGGGGTTCGTGGCCCAAGACTGTAATCCCAGAGACTCTCGAGGTTGAGGCAGGAGGTTTGCAAATTCAAGACCAACCTCAACAATTTAGCGAGGCCCTAAGCAATTTAGCAAGACTCTATCTCAAAATAAAAAAAAACTGAAAGGACCCTGCGGGTTCAATCCCACTGTCACTAAAGAAAAGAAAGAAACTTCCTATGTGCCAAGCATCGTGCTGGGCACAAAGAATGCCAAAGATTATAAAGTTAAATAAAACTACAATCAAGAACATGATAAGGGATACAACATAGTTAACTACAAAATGCTGATCAGAGTAGACACAAGAGAGAAGTACTGACAGTTAAGAGGAGTAAAGGACTTCCCATAGGTGATGTCACATGAGCTGAACACAGAAAGATGAGTGCAATTTCATTTATTTATTTTTGGATGCTAGGAATTAAACCAGGGCCTCATGCATGCTAGACAAGTGAGTTACCACTGAGCCACACATGATGTGAATAAGTGGAATTTAACTGTCATTTCAGAATGAATGGGCAGACATGATAACCTGCACCTGTAATCCCAGCTACTTGGGAGACTGAGACAGAAGGATGTCAAGTTCAAGGCCAGCCTGGGAAATACAACAAGACCCTGTCTCAAAGTCAAAAAAAAAAAAAAATGAGAAAGGGGATGGGGATGTTGCTCATTGGTAGAGTGCTTACGTAGCATATGTAAAGCCCTGGGTTCTAATCCCCAGTACTACAAAATAATGATGATGATGATGATGATGAAGAAGAAGATCTCTAATTGGGCCTTCTTGGCTCCTTATTAGTCATTGCATGGAATACAAGACATTAATAAGCACATAAATAAATAACTTTCTTGGAATTAACAGTTTAAACTAGGATGAATGAAAATAGCTGTGTGTGTGTGTGTGTGTGGAGATTAAAATCAGGGGCATTCTTCCACTCAGCTACATTCCTAGCTCTTTTCATTTTTTGAGACAGGATCTCCCCAGATTCTTCAGGCCAGCCTCAAATTTGCATTCTTCCTGCCTCAGTTTCCAGAGTTGGTAGGATTATAGGTGTGTGCCACTATATCTGGCTGAGTACCATATTTTTAAAATTTTTTTAAATGCCCTCTATCCATTCTTTTCCTGCTTCCCTTTTTATAGTTCCCCTCCACACACACAAATAATGATGAAGTAAGAAAATAGCTAAACACAATTAATCTGGAAACTTAATTTTATGTCCAGAAGGATCAGCCCCAAATCCTGGGGTCTATTCTTTTATATAACTAGGTGTGGAGATTTTACCAATTCCCTGATAAACCTTTACTTCCTTTAACAAAGACATGAAAATTCTGAGTTCATGGATGAATCATTTCTTCCTTCTATCATTCATAAAAATAAAAGAGAAGGAAATCTGAGTGTAGTAGGTGTCCATCTGTCAGGCTATATTAAACCAGGAAGAGACTTTTCATTTCAAAATAGTTTCTTTGGATCCTTGGCACTTTCTCCTTGTACAATATTTACAGAAAATATACATTTAAATAGGGAATTAAAACAGAAACGTACAGAAATTCAAGCAAAACAACAACCTACATTCTCTTTTGTGCAAGATGGTCTACGTTATTCTTTCCATAAAAATAAAAAGGACTGGAAATATGGGGTTTAAGTAAAACACTCATGACATGCCAATTGAAGCTAAAAATGTGGCATGTATCAGCAGGAGACAAAATGTGCATAGTGTTTGGTTCTAGCTTTCTAAAATGATACCAGAATTTTCATTCTCTTTAGAACTTCCTAGGTTCACAAAATGGACAGGCCAAAGAAGTCTTTCCTATGTTTATTTCTCAGTGTTTTTCCAGAATGGTGTGCAAGCCAGGCAAGGATGTGCAGAACTGTAATCCCAGCAATTTGAGAGGCTGAGGCAAGAAGGATCGCAAAATTCAAGGCCAGCATAGGCAATTCACTGATACCCTGTCTCAAAATAAAATATAAAAACGGCTGGGGATGTAGCTCCATGGTAGTGTCCCTGAGTTCCATCCCCAGTACCAAAAAAAAAAAAAAAAATGTAAAGTGTAAAGTCTGTTAATCTCTTCCATCATAATCACCAGAGAAGTTTATTCAAATAAAGATCCCATGCCTGTCCAGCATGCCCAAGGCCCTGGATTACGCGCGCGCGCGCACACACACACACACACACACACACACACTCACACTCCAGAGATACATACCAGATTTACTGATTTAAAAATCTCTGGTAGTTGGGGTTCAAGAATCTGTATTTTAAAATTAAATGAGCCAGAGGCTGGGGATGTGGCTCAAGCGGTAGTGCGCTCGCCTGGCATGTGTGTGGCCCGGGTTCGATCCTCAGCACCACATACAAAGATGTTGTGTCTGCCGAAAACTAAAAAATAAATATTAAAAAATTCTCTCTCTCTCTCTCCTCTCTCCCTCTCTCTTAAAATAAATAAATAAATAAATGAGCCAGGCAGGCCTGTAATCCCAAAGACTCAGGAAGCAGAAGGATCGCAAGTTCAAAGCCAATCTCCTCAGCAATTTAACGAAACCCTAGGCAACTTAGCGAGACCCTGCCTCCAAGTTAAATATAAAAAGTCTGTGGCTCAGCGGTTGAATGCCCCTGGTTTCAATCCTTGGTACCAATAAATGAAGCTCAAACGAGGTGATTCTTAGACTTAAGTTTTCAAGAACTGGCCCGGTGACCTTGGTCTTTTAACTACACCATGCCTCAGTTTCCCCCTTTTGCACCAGAAAAAAAGAATTACTAGTTATCTCGCAATTTTGGGTCCTAATATATCTGTTGTCAGAATTAAGACACGTCTGAGAGGTGATTGGGTGCTCACCCTGAGGTCTCCTCATACCTGGCGAATTCTAAATTCAATCTGGGAAAAGAGATAGGAAGGGCTTTCAGATGGATGTTCAAAGAGAAAGTAGCTTCTGGGTCCCAGAGATCAGTCCATGCCTCTTTAACATCTGATTCCAGGCGCGTTCCAATACACACTGTCTCCAGCCGGCCTCCGTCGCGCATCCGGTGATGTAACATGACGTAAGCTCTGGCCCCCGTCGCCCGGCTGTCAAGATGGCGGCCCCCAGGAGCTGTGGTCTATGGGGTTACGCCCGCGCGATGAGGAGCTACAGGTTCCCAGGGCTTCGTAGTTCCTGGCCCGGGAGCCTGCTGAGCGCCCGCCTTTTGTCCCAAGAGAAGCGAGCACCGGAAACGCACTTTGGGTTTGAGACTGTGTCGGAAGAGGAGAAGGGGGGCAAAGGTGAAAGGGGCGAGAGGGCGAAGGGAGGGATCTGTCCAGTCGTGATCTGGTTTTCTTCTGTCCAAGTAAGGGTTGATTTAACTCCTTTTAACTTCATTCTGTTGTCTGTAAGGTCGTGACATCAAAGGATTATCCCACTGCCCGACCCGGCAGAGCTTAGCCGCCCGCCACTTTTATATTACTATTATTATTATTATTAATATTAATATTAATATTATTATTATTATTTCATCATTATTGTTTTGGTCCTGGGGATTGAAACCAGGAGTATTTAACCACTGAGCCACATCCCCAGCCCTTTTTTATATTTTATTTAGAGATAGGGTCTTGCTGAGTTGCTAAATGCTTCCCTAATCTATCAGACTATCTCTGAACTCATGATCCTCCTGCCTCAGCCTCCCAAACCATTGGGATTACATGTGTGCACCACCATGCCCAGCTATTTTTTATATTGAGACAGGTTCTCACTAAGTTACTTAGGGCCTCACTAAATTGTTAAGGTATGCCTCAAAATTGTGATCCTCCTGCCTCCGCCTCCCAAGCCACTGGGATTACAAATGTAGACCACCACACCCCGCTTAAGGTATAGATTTGGGCATCAAACATTATGATTTAATATCACCTTTCAAAGACAGGCGTGTTCAGAGAGTGGCTTCAGAAGCTTCCTTTTTTCCAGGTAGGATTTTCTCATTCCTACTAAGAGCAATTGTGAATTTCTCTCATATCAGTCTATCAGGTGTTTGAAAGTGTGGCCAAGAAGTATGATGTAATGAATGATATGATGAGTCTTGGTATCCATCGTGTTTGGAAGGATTTGTTGCTCAGGAAGATGCACCCATTACCTGGGACCCAACTGCTCGATGTTGCTGGAGGCACAGGTAATATTGAATTTGGTGTCCTTAGGTACCATTGAGCATGTATTACAGAAATTAGTTTCTCTTGTTGGAATGAGTTAGCCCACTTACTGTTTTAGTCAGCTTTTTCACCATTGTGACTAAAAAAACCCCACTAAAACAATTGTAGAGGAGGAAAAGTTTGAGGTTTCAGGGGTCTTAGTCTATAGAAGGCTGGCTCCATTCCTCCGGCCTCTAGGTGAGGCAGAACATCATGGTGGGGGAGTATGGTGGAGGGAAGCAGCTCATATCATGGTGATCAGGAAACAGAGAAAGACTTCACTGGCCAGATACAAGGGGACATCTCACATCCAAACCATATTACCTACCATTAGTCCAAAGGTAATAACTGAAAATCTGAATACTTATAATATCCGAGAAGGGTTTGCAAAAATATTAGTCAAAAGCAGCTTTAGGGCTGCGTTGTGGCTCAGTGGTAGAGCTCTTGCCTAGCATATGTGAGGCACTGGGTTCGATCCTCAGCACTGCATAAAAATAAATGAATAAAATAAAGGCAGTGGCACATACCAGTAATTCCAACTACTGAGGAGACTGAGGCATAAGGATTGCAAGTTCAAGGCCAGTCAGGGCAATTTAATTAAGATCTTGTCCCCCCAAAATAATAAAGCCTGGGGGTGTAGCTCAATGATAAACCATTTGCCTAGCATGTGCAAGATCATGGGTTCAATTCCTAGCACTGGGGGGAAAAAAAAGAGCAGTTTTGTGCTTCTCACTTTTCTGTTAAAATAGGATTTCAAAGTAAAAAGACTAGTTTTTGACTCCAAACACTTTCCCATCTAAATGACTGGTTTATCTTTTTTCTTCTTTTCTGGTATGTGGGACAGAATCCAGGACCTTGAACATGGCCAAGCAAGTGGTCTACCACTGAGTTATACCCCCAACCTGTTTTATCTTCTTTTTAGCCCTCAACCCACTTTTCCTCTCTATTTGGGGAGAAAACCTCTTAGCACATTATATAAGCTTTCTAAGAAGCCCTTTCTACCTAATCTGCTATCACATCAGTTATCAAAAGCTTAATTGTTATGCACAGTCCTTTGTTATTTGTTGCACACTGGGCATCTGGGGAGAAAAATGTCCTGTTTTCTAAAACATATGTTGATGACTAGCACGCAGTGAGGCCTCAGGTTTGATCCCTAGCACTGTAAAACAGAAATCTAGTGTAATGTAAATAGTTATTATTCTTAATTGCTTAGGATATGATGACAGGAGAAAAAAATCTGCACATATCCAGTACAGTCAAAACCATTGTAGGCCTACTACATTTTGTTTATTTATTTATTTTTTTATTACTAGAGATTGAACCCAGGGCTCACACATGATGGGTAAGCACGTTTCCATTGGCTGTGTCCCAGCTGAGAGCCCAGGGAGAGTCCCACAGTCCCACTGAAGGCTGTCCCTCTAACTTGCTATCCTCCTGCCCTGGTCTCCTGAGTGATTAGGATTATAAGTATGCACCCCCACATCCAGTGCTAATTATAATTTTTTGGTACTAAGGATTGAACTTGAGGGGACTCTACTAGTGAGCATCTCCAGCCCTTTTTACTCTTTTGACGGGGGTGGTTACAGGAGGGATTGAACTCAGGGACACTCGGCCACTGAGCCACATCCCCAACCCTTTATTTAGAGACAGGTTCTCCCTGAATTCCTTAGTGCCTTGCTGTTGCTGAAGCTGGCTTTGAACCCATGATCCTCCTGCTTCAGCCTCCCAAGCCTCTGGGATTACAGGCATGTGCCACCACACCTGGCTCCTTTTTACTTTTTTATATTAAGACAGAGTCTCATTAAATAGTCGTAGCTAGCCTCAAACCTGTAATCTGGGGCTAGGGATATAGCTCAGTTGGTAAAGTGCTTGCCTTGCATATACAAGGCCCTGGGTTTAATCCCCAGCACTACACAAAAACAAACAAAACCTGTGGTCTGCCAGCCCCAACTTCTCCAGGCAGTGGGATTACAGGTACGCACTACTGTGCCTGTCTCTAACTGCATTTTTTTTTTTTTTTAACAATTTAACCTTAGGCAAGCATAGTGGCACACACCTGTAATCCCAGCAATTTGGGAGGTGAGATAGGAAGATTGCAGATTCAAAGCCAGCCTCATCAACTTATCAAGGCCCTAAGCAACTCAGCAAAGCCCTGTCTAAATAAAATATAAAAAAGGGCTGGGGATGTGGCTCAGTGGTTGAGTGCCCCTGGATTCAATCCCTGGTACTAAATAATAATAATAATAATAGTAATTATTATTATTATTATTATTATTATTATTATTATTTTATTATTATTATTATTATTTAGCCTTTATTTTATTAATTTATTTATATGAGGTGCTGAGAATTGAACCCAGTGCCTCACTCATGCTAGGGAAGTGCTCTACCACTAAGGTACAACTCCAGCCCTCTAACTGCATTTTTTTTTTTTTTTTAAAGAGAGAGTGAGAGAGGAGAGAGAGTGAGAGAGAGAGAGAATTTTTAATATTTATTTTTTAGTTCTCGGCGGACACAACATCTTTGTTGGTATGTGGTGCTGAGGATCGAACCCGGGCCGCACGCATGGGAGGCGAGCGCACTACCGCTTGAGCCACATCCCCAGCCCCTAACTGCATTTTTGATCCATAGTTGATTCAGTCTTTGGATGCAGAACCTGCAGATACAGAAGATCATCAGTATATATTTATGTTTCTGTTATAAAAATTATTTCATGGGCCAGGTGTGGTGGTGTACACCTATAATCTGGGAGGCTAAGGCAGGAGAATCACAGGTTCAGAGCCAGCCTCAGCAACTTATCGAGGCCCTATTTCAAAAAATAAAAAAGACTGGGAATGTGGTTCAGTGGTTAAGTGTCCCTGTGTTCAATCCCCAGTATAAAAAAAATATAAAAAGTGCTGGAGACGTAGATGTTTGTAGAAACAAAACAAGGAAGAGTTGTTGAAAAACAAAGGTTAACATTGAAAAAAGTAGAAATTTCTATTTTCATGCACTCATCCACTCCTTTTGTTACTCCTTTTGGGATTAGGAAATGCTTTTTTTTTTCTGTTTTGGTTTGTATCTTTCCTCCTATTGGCTTCCCACAGGTGACATTGCATTCCGGTTCCTTAATTATGTTCAGGCACAGCATCAGGGAAAGCAGAAGAGGAAGTTAAGAGCCCAACAAAATTTATCCTGGGAAGAAATTGCTAAAAAGTACCAGAATGAAGAAGATTCCCTGGGCGGCTCCCGTGTCATGGTCTGTGACATCAATAGGGAGATGCTAAAGATTGGAAAACAGAAAGCGTTTGACCGAGGATACAAAGCTGGTGAGTCTTACATAAAGTTGACACAGGGTATGTTTATAGAATTAGGTGGATTACATAACATTGAAATGCTTTTTAAAAAATATTATATGGAGGCTGGGGATGTGGCTCAAGCGGTAGTGTGCTCACCTGGCGTGCGTGCAGCCTGGGTTCAATCCTCAGCACCACATACAAATGAACATGTTGTGTCTGCCGAAAATTTAAAAAAAAAAAAAAAAATCTTAAAAGTTCTCTCTTTCTCTCTCTCTCTCTGGAAAAAAAAAATCTGAAAAAATATTATATGGTATTTTTTCATATTTTTGGGGCACATATTGATGAAATTTGTTGTTATATATTTGTACTGAAACACTCCCTCACCAATTTTTTGATATTAGGAATTTAAACCAGAGGCACTCTGCCACAGACCTACACCCCCAGCCCGTTTTAGTTTTCATTTTCAAACAAGATCTCACTATGTTGCCAAGGCTGGCCTCCAACTTGTGATGCTCCTGCCTCAGCCTTCTGAGTTGCTGGGATTACAGGCATGTGCCACCACACCTGACTCTTGAAATGCTTTTTATTCCAGCTTTCAGAAACTCATTGTTAGAAGTTGAAGATCGTTTATGTGACTAATTCTACATTACTATGGTATTCATTGTACATTTATTTCAGCAACCTGTTAAGCTAAAAAATGACTAGCCCTATGTGACAGGGAATATAACCAGAGCCCAAAAGGGTTAAGGTTCTTACTCAAGTCACAAAACTTAGTGGCAGATCCTAAATTGGAGCTGAATCTTTGGATCTCAGCTCTTGGACCCTAAAATGGAAGTTTTGCTTCCAACTCTCAGCCGCTCTAGGATGACCTCAGCATATCATA
The DNA here is from genome assembly GCF_964194105.1 of Spermophilus citellus. Taxonomy (NCBI): domain Eukaryota; kingdom Metazoa; phylum Chordata; class Mammalia; order Rodentia; family Sciuridae; genus Spermophilus; species Spermophilus citellus. The sequence goes on from NC_138184.1 coordinate 78,816,527, forward strand.
TCTATTCTTAATTCATTCCATTCCCTATCAGTACTAGGATGGCTTGATTCATGTAGAATGTAAGCAAGCTGCTCAGATTTCCTGTGAAGACAAAACTTGCCCTTCAGCCCCAAGACTACACTTGGTTAGCCATTCCACTATTAGTAATTTATTCTCTCCCTCAGATTTCAAGCAAGGCCAAGCTCTTTCCTGGCAGCCCCCAGACCACAACTGAGCACTATGTAGTTTCCAGGGCCTGCACATTTCCCAAGCAGGACTCTTAACAGTCAGTCTTTGCTCCAAAGATCCCTAACTGAGTAGACTGAGGCCTCATTACAGCTGCATCAAGGTCTAAAGACTTTTCCTGCTTCATCTTTCTATCTCCTCCTTTTACCTTCCCCAAGTATTGCCCCTGCCACCACCAGAAAAGCAAAAATGAAAAAATCTTTCTACTCCTTCTTCTGTTTTGGCATCTGTTTCTCAGAAGTCATAAATGACCCAGAGAAATATCCAAACAGTACTCCTCAAACTTCCTTACTTTCACATACACCTGTAATCTCAACAACTTGGGAGGCTGAGACAGGAGGATTGCAAGTTCAAGGCCAGCCTAGCAATTTAGCAAGACCCTGTGCTCAAAAAACAAAAATCAAAAGAGCTGGGGATGAACCTGGCACAGTGGTGCACACCTGTAATCCCAGTGGCTCAGGAGGCTGGGGCAGGGGCTGGGGATATGGTTCAGTTGGTAGAGTGCTTGCCTTGCATGCATAAAGCTCTGGGTTCAATCCCCAACACCACCAAAAGAGAGAGAGAGAAAGAGAGAGAGAGAAAGGAGGATTGTAAATTCAAAGCCAGCCTCAATAACTTAGTGAGACCCTGTCTCTAAGTAAAATATGAAAAAGGGCTGGGGATCTGGGGATGTGGCTCAATGGTTGAGCACCACTGGGTTCAATCCCCAGTAACAAAAAGGAAAAAACAAAAAAGGGCTAGGGATGTACTCAGTGGTAGAATGCCTCTGGTTTCAGTCTCCAATACCAAAACAACAACAGTTTCCTTACTTTAGTAGATCAGGCAGATTGGTGACTGCAGGAGCCCTCTGCAAGCTCAAAATGGAACAAACTCAAAATGGAACAGTTGAGCTCCAGCATGAAATATAAATTTTAGGGGGGCTGCAGATATAGCTCAGTGGTAGAGCATTTGCCTAGCATGTGCAAGGCCCTGGGTTCAATTCCAGCTCTCTAACAAAAAAAAAAAAAAAGGAAAGAAAATGTAAATTTTACATTTGTCTTTCCATTTATTTTAATATTTTAAAATGTTTCTGCCCCTGATTTTTTTTTTTTTTAATTGTTGGCTGTACCCTGTTGACCCAGCTTTTCAAGGCCACTGCATTGCCCTCTTCTTAGCTGGCCAGGCACTGCAGGCAGCCACAGAGAGGCAACAGTAGGCAACAAAGAAAAGAAAGTACTTCACGTCAACACCTGCATTTGTCCTTTCCTCCTGCCCGCTTGAATGTCTGTGGTTATTTTAGCCCAATTCTTCTTCCTCCTCCTCCTTTCACCCTCAGAAGGAGCTGCCTAGATGAACTACAGCCTACTTGGCCCCCAAGATGAAGGGCTCTTTTGTTAACCATCAACACTAACCAGAAGGCAGACAGTCACTAGTGTTTTTAGACAAAGGCACTATGTTTTCTAACTCCTACTGATAACCCTGTTTCCGTCTCCCTGGTGTTCACCCTAAAGAATGGAGAACAAAGGGGCTGGGGATGTGGCTGAAGCGGTAGCGCGCTCGCCTGGCATGCGTGCGGCCCGGGTTCGATCCTCAGCACCACATACCAACAAAGATGTTGTGTCCACCGAGAACTAAAAAATGAATATTAAAAAAAAAAATTTAAAAAAAAGAATGGAGAACAAAGATATTGAAATGAGAGGTAACATTCTATTTATGGAATCATCTCTTAAATAGTAGCTTGCCTTCCAAGCTCTCCCAGCAGCCAGGAAAAATGTACCTGCATAGGAATTAAGTGTTCCATAGTATGGTTTTCTTTCCTTCTTGCTTTAGTAACATCCAGTAATGCTTTTGCAAAACATTTCATGCAAAAACAAATTGAAACTAAGTAAGGGGATCTTAGAAATTATTTAACAGATGTAAAAGTTAACATTTAAGGGAATTTTGTATGTCTAATACTATTGTATATTTTATAGATACACACACACACACACACACATTTGTGCATACATTAGGGATCAAATTCAACTCCCATACCAAAACAAACAAACAAACAAAAAAAACTCTTGTTAGATGTTGTTTATTTGCTTTCTGGACAGTTTGTTTTCATTTGCCTCTTCTAGCCTTCTTTTTATATTTTATGTCTGATTGGATACAGGTGAAAAGGACAGAATTACAACAGTGTAGTTAAAAGATCTTAATTGGTGTCATTTGCAATTTTTTACTCTGGCAACACTTCATTCCATAAAAAATAATAATTGTGTTCCCATGGGCCAAGCAAAAGAGGTTAATTTTTTTGTTTCATTGTTTTTTTGTGGTACTGGGATTGTACACAGGGGAGCTCTACCACCAAGTCACATCCCCAGTCCTTTTTTATTTTTTATTTTGAGACAGGATCTTGATAAATTTCCCAGGCTGTCCTCAAATTTGTAATCTTCCTGCTTCAGTCTCCCAAGGAGCTGATATTGCAGGCATGTACCACTATGCCTGGCAGGATGTTGGTTTCATAAACAGATAAAGGCTAAAGAAAGCAGCTCGGTGGGCTCACATCTGTAATCCTAGTGCCTCAGGAGGCTAAAGTGAGAGGATCACAAATTCAAACCAGCCTCAGCAATTTAGTGAGTCTGTGTCTCAAAATAAAAAATAAAAAGGGCTGGGGATGTGGCTCTGTGGCTCAGTTAAGCACTCCTGGGCCAAATCCACAGTTATGGGCCGAGGCGGGGCATATATATAAGAGTTGCTTTCTTTGTACTGAGGTTGCCCTTGAACTTGTCATCCTCTTGCCTCAACCTCTCAAATTGCTAGGGTTTATAGGTATCTGCCATAGTGCCCAGCTGAAATTACTCTCCTTGTAAAACAAGGCCAAAACAATAGAAAAATAACTGACTGGTCAACAACAGATTACATCAGTTTTTTTGTTGTTGTTGTTATTAGAATTAAAGTCAGAGAAAACTTCATGACCATGCTGATTGAAACTAGACTGGGCCAGGCACTGTTGTACACAACTGTAATACCAATGATTTGGGAGGCAGAGGCAGGAGGATTGCAAGATCAAGGCCAGCATCAGCAACTTAGTGAGGACCTAAGTAATTTAGTGAGACGCTGTCTCAAGATAAAAAAATTAAAAGGGGAGCCAGGCACGGTGGCATACACCTGTAATTCCAGCATCACGGGAGTCTGAGGCAGGAGGATCATGAGTTCAAAGCCAGCCTCAGCAACATAGTGAGGGCCTAAGCAACTCAGCAATGCCCTGTCTCTAAGTAAAATATAAAAAAGGGCTGAGGATGTGGCTCCTATTCCCAGTACCAAATAAAATAAAACTAGACTGAGAAATTTGGCTGTTATTTCTCATTTCTTCTAGTTTCTCAGAGGGTCAGATAAACAGCTTATTTTCAGCGTGGTGATGTAGAACTTTTGTATGAGTGACTCCAAGTTTTATTTTTAGCCTGGTCGGTGGGGACTTAGTGCAGGAACTCCAAAATAGTATCATCCTGTAATTTTTATTTAACAGCGTTAAAGTCAAATCATTGTCCTTAGAGGAGATAGTATGTTTCTGAATTTAAGACTATTCTTGGGGTCTAGACACTTTCTCTATGACTCCAATAGAACCAGTATAATAATTCTTTAATATCCACAAATAATTTATTTTAAGAACTCCCAGAAACTTAGTGAGACCCTATCTCAAAATAAAACATAAAAAGACTAGGGATGTAACTCAGCTATACAGTACCCCTAAATTCAACCCCCAGTACCAAATATAAATATACACACACAGCTAAAGCTGAGAGTGTGGGTCAACGATAGATTGCTTGACTAGCATGCTCAAGGTTCTGGGTTGGATGCCCAGCACTGGGGGGGAAAAAAAAAAAAAAAAAAAAATATATATATATATATATATATATATATATATATATATATATATATATATATATATCGCTAATGATGAATCTGGTATTAGAATCCAAGCAGTCTAACTTCAAGAACAGGACTGTTAACCACATGTTCTATCCAAAGCACTTAGTTGGATAAAAATTGCTTGAGGATAGAGCTGGGTATATATCCCAGGCTAAAGCACTTTGCCTAACATGTGTGAGTTCAATCCCTAGCATGATTTTTTAAAAATAATGCTCGAGTTTAGTATAAGTAAATAAACATCAGGTTATACTCTGAAACCCTAGGAGGAAAGACTCAGATCCTGCTAAACTTCTAGGATACCAGCTTCAAATGTTTTAAGATTAAGCCAGATGGGATGGCACATGCCTGTAGTTCCAGCAATTGCAAGGCTAAGACAGGAGGATCACATGTTCAAGGCCAGCCTGGGCAACTTAGGGAGACCCTGTCTCAAATTCAGAACTAAAAAATCCTGGGGTATAGCTCAGTGATAAAACATCCATGAGTTCAATCCCCAGTCCTAAACAAAAGCAAAAACAAAAAAAGACTTCTTAAGATTGAAGGACCGTGAAGATAGTGGCCAGGAATAAAATGGAGAAGAGAGGTTAATCATGTTTTCTGACATCACTTCTGATACCAGATGTGTGTGTGTGTGTCTTCCCAAAAGCAAACAATTCTTCAGTTTGCTGACACCTAGTAGGTGTCCAACAACTCAGTACAGTTCAGTTCTGACAATACCAAGTTTGTATCATACTCCATAGATTTAAGGGCTCAGTTCCACAAAACTGCCTCCACTTCAGATGCTAGTCAAAAATTGGCTAGCCTAGGCTATTCACAGTTCTGCCTGGCAGACTACAGATTCCTCAGGTTCAGTAATTCACTGGGTACAACAAGGTAGATAGCTACCCAAACTGAGACCCCAAACTGATTTTGTCTTCCAGGACTTGCATGGGTACTGGGAGATGCTGAAGAACTGCCCTTTGATGATGACAAGTTTGATGTTTACACCATTGCCTTTGGGATCCGGAATGTCACACACATTGATCAGGTATGGATGCCTGCATCCTGAGATTGTGTGACTGTCAGCACCAGGCAAGATGGTACATGCTTGTAATTCCAACAACTCTGGAGGCTGAGGCAGGAATATTGCAAGTTCAAGACCAGTGTGGGCAATTTAAAGAGCCCTGTTTAAAAAAAAATTAAAAAGACTGGGGATGTAGTTCAGTGGTAGAATGCCCCTGGATTTGATCTCCAATACTGAAGGGAAAAAAAAAAAAAAAAAAATATATATATATATATATATATATATATATATATATAAAATCAGTTGTCTGGAGCGGATCCATAGCGAGCGGGTGAGGGAAGGAGATTCTGCTCTGGGTTCAGCACTTGAGTGGAGTGAATATTTTAAGCTTAGAGGCTTCTTCCTTAAAATTGCCAAGTTTCACAGGGTATGGTGGCACGTGCCTTGTAATCCCAACAGGAGGTAGAGACAGGAGGATCAGAAGTTCAAAGCCAGCCTTGGCAACTTAGGCCCTAAGCAACTTAGTAAGACCCTTGTTCAGAATTTTAAAAAGGACTGGGGATGTGGCTCAGTGGTTGAAAGGCCCTGAGTTCAATCCCTAGTACAAAAAAAAAAAAAAAAAAAAAAGCCAACTTGCCTAGCTATAAAATTGAAAAGGTCAAAAATCACAGAGCAGCTCCCATAGGAGTGTTTGTTGCTTGGGTTGACATTTACATCTTTGGGATGGTTAGTCTTGCCCTGGCATTTCATCTGTTTCCTCTCATTTATGAAGCTGTGTGAGCTTACAGACGATCAGAGATATGATCAGAGGCTGACACTGAAAAATGTACTCAGGTACTATTCTGTCAGAAGGTAGCTTCATAGTTCCTCTGCAGGGAGAACGGAATGTTCATTTCTTAATCTGCTTCAGTTCTTTATTTCTATTTTAGTATTCTGTTCAAAACATTTGCTAGGGGCTGGGGTTGTGGCTCAGTGGTAGAGTGTTTACCTAGCATGTGTGAGGAACTGGGTTCGATTCTCAACACCATGTATAGAAAAATTTAATAAATAAAAGAGCCATTGACAACTAAAAAATATTTTAAAAGAAAAAATTTGCTAGCTGGGCATAGTGGTGCATGCCTGTAATGGAATTTGGAGGATTGCAAGTTCAAGACTAGTCTTAGCATCTTTTGCAAGATCTTTAGCAACTTTCACAATAAAAAATTAAAAGGACTGGGGATGTAGCTAAGTCTTAAAGTGTCCCTAGGTTTAATTCCCAGTACCAAAAAGAAGCAATATGTGATTATTACAATTATAAATAGTAAATGTTTATTATAAATGACACATTAAATGATAACATTAGATATATTAAAAATATAGATAATGTATCTATAAATATATATTTTTTTCCATGTTAGGACATAAAGAACACTGGTTCCTCTTATTTGCTTGTTTTTACAGGGAAGTGAACCCAGGGGTACTTTACCATTGAGCTACATTCCCAATCCTGTGTATTTTTTATTTTGAGACAGGGTCTTGCTAAATTGCTGAGGCTGGCCTCAAACTTGCCATCCTCCTACCTCAGCCTTTTGAGTTGCTAGGATTGCAGGCATGTGCCACTGTGCCTAGCCTTATTTTTTATTTTGAGACAGGGTCTTGCTAAGTTGCTGAGGGCCTCCCTAAGTTGATAAGGATGACCTGGAACTTGTAATCCTTCTGCCTCAGCCTCCCAAGATGTTGGAGTTACAGTCATATGCCACCATGACCAGCTGATTTCTCCTTTTTAAAACAGCTGAATAGATTCCTTTTGTGTAGCTATTCCCTAATTTAACCAGACTCTTGTTAATAACTAATTTAAGATGCCTCTAATCACGTGCTATTCAAACAGCAAATTACCCTTATTCATGACATTTCCACAGCAGAAACATTTCTGTAAGATTACTTAAAGTAAAATTGTTATGTTGAAGAGGACATCCAGCCAGGTGTGATAGTACATGACTGTAATCCTAGAGACTCAGGAGACTGAAGCAAGAGGATCACAATCTGGAGGCCAGCTTTAGCAACTTAGCAAGACCCTGTCTCAAAATCTAAACTGAAAAAGACTGAGGCTGCAGCTCAGTGGAAGAGTGGTAGAGTGCTCCTGAGTTCCATCTCCAGTACCAAAGAAAAAGAAGATATCCATTGATTTTGATCCCCAATTCTAAATTTGGTCTTCATGGAATTTTACCAATCCGTATAGTCAGTGAACTTCTCCAATTATGGGCAGCATTTAGGATATGTAGGGTTATTTCTGCTGTTATCTTTGTCCAACTGAGAGTAAATCAGGGATTTGTAGGAATTAATATTTATAATGCCCACAAAACTAACACTGTCTCAGCTACATTGGAATTGAGTGAGGTTGATGAAGCATGTGTCCTGTTCTTGTCTTTCTTAGGCTCTCCAAGAAGCCCATCGGGTCCTGAAACCAGGAGGGCGGTTTCTCTGTCTGGAGTTTAGCCAAGTAAACAATCCCCTCATATCCAGGTTGGTATTCATAAAAGGGCTTTATCTTCATTGTCTATCCAAAGGGTTTTCCACCCCAAAATGGATAGAAAATAGCCAGTAAGCTATAACATGAACTTAAAAATTGAGTCCCAGGGCTGGGGTTGTGGCTCAGCAGTAGAGCGCTGGCCTAGCAAGAGCGAGGCCCTGGGTTCGATCCTCAGCACCACATATAAATAAATAAATGAAAAGAAAGGTATTATGTCTGACTACAGCTAAAAAAATAAATATTGAAAAAAAAAAATTGAGTCCCAGAGTCCCTGAAAGACCTCAGAGGTCAGGCAGTTGGGAGTGATGATTCTTAGGCCAGAAGAGACCCAAGCTGGCCCACATTATATATTTTGTTTGGCTTATATGGTATTTTAAGAAATTGACTTAAAATATGGAAATTTTATGCCAGGCATAATGGTGCATCCCAAAAACCTCCGTGACTCAGGAGGCTAAGGCAGGAGGATTGCTAGTTTAAGGATAACCTCAGCAACTTCTTGAAGCCCTAAGCAACTTAGTAAGACCTTGTTTCAAAAAAAATTAAAAGGACTAGGGAGGGGCTAGGGTTGTAGCTCATTGGAAAAGCACTTGCCTAGCATGGGTGAGGCACTGGTATGATCCTCAGTACCACATGAAAATAAATAAGATAAAGGAATTATGTCCATCTACAACTTAAAGGGGGAGGGGGTTAGGGAGATAGCTCAGTGGTAAAGCACCCTGGGTTAAATCCCCAATACTAAAAAATAAAAAGTTGGAAGCTAGCCCCAGCAACTTAGTGAGACCTTACCAAATAAAAATTTTAAAAAGGCTGGGGATGTTGCTTAGTGTTAAAGTGCCCCCTGGGATCAATCCCCAGTCCAAAATTGAAATTTAAAAAATCAAAATTTTATGTGAAAATTTTAGTGAAGGAGTTCAGCTTCACTTGAGAAATCAGATACCTCGTGGCAACCTTGGGTAGGCCCATCTTCCCACATGCAGTATTCAGAACCTAGTATTAACTGCCTCTTCTTACTTTTTTGGTACTTCCTAACTGAACCTGTCACCATACTTCTTGGTCTTACACCTGACCCACTTCCCTTATTTTTTTGAGAAAAAGGAAAAAGAAGTTGTATTGCTTTGCTAACAAAGGAGAAATACAAGGGACTTCCATCCCAGAGGCTGTGATTCTCCCCTACTTCCCTTATTTCAGGTATTTGCTTAGCCTCCTCTAGGCATGAGAGGAATTGTGACCTGAACCTTTCTTAGAACCTGGATTCTTTTGTTGTTGTTGTTGTTTGTACTAGGGATTGAACCCAGGGCACTTTACCACTGAGCTATGTCCCCAGCACCGCCCCCAACCCCCTTCCTTTTTTTTTTTTTTCTTTAGAGACAGGGTCTCCTTAAGTTGCTGAGGGCCTCACTAAGTTGCTGAAGCTGATCTTGAATTTGAGATTGAGATCCTTCTGTATCAGCCTCCTGAGTTGCTGGGATTTAGGCACGCGCCACACCCAAGGCAGAACCTTGCTTCGTAAGGGAAGAATTCAGGCACTTTTTTCTCTTTTTTAAATTTTTTTTTTTTATTTTTAAACTTTTTTTTTTTTTTTAAAGAGAGAGAGAGAGAGAGAGAATTTTTTAATCTTTATTTTTTAGTTTTCGGCGGGCACAACATCTTTGTTTGTATGTGGTGCTGAGGATCGAACCCGGGCCGCACGCATGCCAGGCGAGCGCGCTACCACTTGAGCCACATCCCCAGCCCCTTTTTTAAAAATTTTGATAGAGTGTGGGGAAATGAATCCAAAGCATATTCTAATCTTAATCTTTTGCCTTTTTTGTTTGCTTAGGCTTTATGATCTATATAGCTTTCAGGTCATTCCTGTACTGGGAGAGGTTGTTGCAGGAGACTGGAAGTCCTATCAGTACCTTGTAGAGAGCATTCGAAAGTTCCCATCACAGGTACAGTATTTCTGTAGCTTACAACAAAGAGCCTAAAGTTGAAATCCAGACAATTCTTGGTGTACCTATCCTTCTGTTTTAGGAAGAATTCAAGGAGATGATAGAAGATGCAGGTTTTCAGAAAGTGACATATGAAAGTCTAACTTCAGGCATTGTGGCCATTCATTCTGGCTTCAAACTTTAACTCCTTTTCTATCCTGGAACATGAACCAGTCATGCCTGTTAAATGCCTGGAGCTGAAGAATAATCTGACTGATGAGGCAACAGCTGAGCAACTTAAGGATAAGTACCCTGGACTCAAGTTCTGAATCACCCAGTCTCAAAGAGGAAGAAACCAATTCTGTCGTTTTCTGCAGCTTTCATTAGGAGCTGCTTGGGCCTTCTCCCAAAGGCATTGGTCTGTTGTTTTGTTCAACTCCTGCCAACTTCTCTTAGCTATGCATTGTTGGATTCAGGTAAAACTAGCACTGAGCACTAAAGCACAGATTTGAGGTACATTTGTAGCTTTCTAACAGTGCTGCCTCCCAAAGGAAGGATCATTTGAACCCAATGATGATTTTGAGTCAGAAAGCTTAATTGCACCTGAATCACCTTTCAGCCTAGGACTGAATCTAGGGCCAGAAGCCAAAGCCCCAATCAAAAGGCTAACAATCAACACTCGAATTCTGGGCCCGAGGTAATATATAGCACAGTGGCAGACTCTGTGCTTGGCACTTGTGAGACTCTAAGCTCTATGCTCAGCATTCCCCCCACCAAAAAAAAAAAAAAAAAAAAACACCTTGAATTGTATGTTGAACCAGTAAATCAGTTTACAATTTGAGTGATTAGGAAAATACATTTTTTTAAATTCTTTCAATTCTTTCTGGTGGAAGAGGTTCCACCGGAAGACACTGTTGTGTACTATGTCAGAAAGAAAAGGACTCATAGCTTGGTGTGGTAGCATACACCTGTAATCCCAGCTACTCAGGGAGGCTGAGGCAGGAGGATGGCAAGTTTGAAGCCAGCCTAGGTAACTTGGTAAGACCACATCTCAAAATAAATATAAAACAAACCTGACACGGGGGCACACATCTGTAATCCCAGCAACTCAGAAGGCTGAGGCAGGAGGCTCGCAAGTTCAAAGCCAGCCTGGGCAACTTAGCTGTAAAAAGTAAAAACAGCTGAGAATGTGGCTCAGTGGTAAAGTGCCCCTGGGTTTAATCCCCAGTACTAGCAAATAAATAAATAAAGTATAAAACAACAGGGCGTAGCTCAATGGTAGAACATGCACAAAGCCCCAGTACCATAAAAAATAAAAATCACTCACTACTAAGTCCTTTTTAATAGAATAAATGTACTAGCAAAGTCCTGTTTTCATGTCTTGTAAAGGGAGTTTCTTGGTCAGAATATATTTGAAGAAAGGGTAATAGCAAAAAAAAAAAAAAAAAGTTTGAAAACTATTTATGTAGCCTAACCCCCACTTCAATACTCTGGGATGGATCTGGGCAGAGCTCATCTTCTTACTACAGTTCATTGTTTTTTAAGAGGCCATAAAAACTGGGCACATATCTCAGTGACTCCAGGGGCTGAGGTAGGAAGATCACCAGCTTAAGACCAGCCTCTGCAATTTAGCAAGATCATGTTTCCAAAAAAAAGTGGATGGGGGTGGGCATGGTGGTGCATGCCTGTAATCCCCAGTGGCTGGGGAAGCTGAGGCAGGAGAATTGCAAGTAAGTTCAAAGCCAGCCTCAGCTATTAGGGAAGGCCTTAAGCAATTTAGCAAGACCCTGGGGGTGGGCTGAGTGCTCCTGGGTTCAATCCCCGGTGCTTAAAAAAAAAAAAAAAGATACTGTAGAAATTCATCTCTGAGTTGGCTAACAGTTTAATTATAGATAACTTCATTCAAGGTTATTTGAAGACTTCAGATATGCTCCTTGGCTCAGCACAGTAGGGACAAGATCTTGCCCTGTCACTTCCAGGTATAGGTAGCTACAAACAACTGTCTCAAACAAGAACAGCTAAGAGCATTTGAGAAAATTCTAAACCTTAGAAAAACTTAGCTTATTTTGTTTTCAGCCAGCCAGCTGGAGCCTATAGGGTTTTGAAATAAATAGGAAAGAGCGGGTCCTGGAAGGAACTTCATAAAGCCATCAACTCAATTTTGTGGGATTTTTTTTTTTTTTTTTTTTTTTTTTAGTTGTAGTTGGGCATTTATTTATCTTTATGTGGTGCTGAGGATGGAACCCAGTGCCTCACATGTGCTAGACAAGCACTCTACCGCTGAGCCACAACCCCAGCCCATTAACCCAGTCTTTATCTTCATAGCAATATGGTTTCCTCACATCTGAATCAAAAAATGGAAGTTAAAAGTTGCCAACTTACTGGCAGTAGATAAGGTACAGAACACTTAGGTTAGAACTCTCATTGTCTACCTGTATGGTCTTGAATCAGCTCAAGGGTCTATTACTGAAGACTGATCATCTGTTTGGAGTAGGGCTAACTGAACAAGGAATTTGGAAACCAAATTCCTGTTGTTCTTTAAATAGAAATATAGCCAGGTCACCAAAGAGAGAAAGGGGATAGAAAAGAGATGATTAATGGGAACATTTTTAATCTGTTTACAGAAAAACAAACCTAAATCACCCCAATTATAGTCTCCTTCCTCAGTACTTTATCCTTCTTTTCCTGCAGACAGCAGGGGGAAAACTCAACTGCCTCAAAAAATAGTAAAATCAATTTTTGTACCCCCAACGCTGAAACCCTTCCAGTCCTAATGTAGCACAACTTCACTAGGATTCTAAAAGTGCTGATCAAAAAAATTACAAACTTCCAAAGATGTTACTAAGCTAATGCCACACTTAAGACAGAGTCATCACTTATCAATTCAAATCTAGGACTCAGCCATGCACAGTAGTGCAAACTTTGTAATCTCAGTGATTCCAGTGGCTGAGATAGGATTACAAATTCAAAATCAGCCTCAGCAATTTAGCAAGTCCTCAAGTAACTTAGACTCTGTCTCAAAAAATAAAAATGGGGCTGTGATTGTGGCTTAGTGGTAGAGCATTTGCCTGGCATGTGAGAGGCATTGGGTTTGATTCTTAGCACCACACATAAGTAATAAGGTCTATCAACAATTAAAAAATTAATTTAAAAATTAGTAAATATGGGGCTGGGGTTGTGGCTCAGCAGTAGAGCACTTGCCTCGCATGTGCGAGGTCCTGGGTTCGATCCTCAGCACCACATAAATAAATAAAGGTATTGTATCCAACTGCCACTAAAAAATGAATATTAAAAAAAAAGAGACAAGTTACTATTTAAAAAATAAGTAAATAAAAAGGGCTGAGAATGTGGTTTTTGAGGCAAATCTCCTGTGTTCAGTCCCCAGTAGCAAAAAAAAAAAAAAGGTAATAGAAACCTCGGGTTGCTCCGAAATTTCAAGATTTTTTTTTTCTCATAGATTTCTTATAGATCTTGCATCTTGTAGATCCCAGGTCTGAAACAAAAGCCTTATCTCATGTGAAAATTATGTGGGAGGGCTGGGGTTATGGCTCAGCGGTAGAGTGCTCGCCTAGCATGTGCAAGGCCCTGGGGTTCAATCCTCAGCACCACATAAAAGTAAATAAAGGTATTGTGTTCAACTACAACTAAAAAATAAATATTTGAAAAAAAAGAAAATTATGTAGGAAACCTAAAAGTCAAGATTTGTCTTAAAATTTCCCAAGATGGGTACAGGTTGTCTTAGCTCTGTTTCTTGGTGTGGTCCGGGGATTAAACCCAGAGACACTTTACCACCAAGCAACATCCCTATCCCTTTTATAAATTTTGAGACAGGGACTAAGTTGCTACAGCTGTCCTGGAAGTTGGGATCCTTCTGCCTCAGCCTGCAGAGTCCCTGAGATTGCAAGCATGCACCATTAGGCCCAGCCCCCACCCCCCGTTTTTTTCCCCTATCTACAAAAAAGCGAGTCTCAAAAGTGTGGTGCCCACACACGAACTCAAGGCAACTCAGGAGGTTGAGGCTGGAAGACCCCTAGTTCCAAGCCACAGTCAGCAATTTAGAGACCCTCAGCAACTTACTGCGATCTTGTTTCAAAAAAAAAAAAAAAGTCTGGGGTGTAGCTACGTGGTAGAGCACAAATTCAATCCCTGGTACCAAAAAGCTAAATCTCTCTCATATGTGCTTCTCTTCATAAGACTATTTGGTCTCCATAAAATTGGGAGGAAACTTTTGATGGTTACTTTGGTTGGGGGGAGGGGTTTACTGGGAATGGAAACCAGGGGCGCTCTATCACTGAGCTACATTCCAAATTCTTTTTATTTTGAAACAGATCTCCCAAAATTGCAGAGGCTGGTCTTGAATTTACAATCCTCTTGCCTTGGCCTCCTGAGTCACTGGGATTATAAACATGCACCACACCTGGCAATGGTTACTTGTCCACAATTTCAATTGGGTTCTTTAAAGAAATCAGTTTGAGGACTGGGGTTGTGGCTCAGTGGTAGAGCGCTTGCCTAGCATGTATGAGGCACTGGGTTTGATCTTCAGCACTACATAAAATCAAACAAAGATATTGTATCCATCTACAACCAAAAATATTTAAAAAAAAAAAAAAACTTTGACCACAGCCAATTAAAACACAGTGAGTACAGCAAGTATAAAATTCCAGCAAAGGCTTTATTAAGTGAACATGGAGGATGACTGCTCAGAAAATTTTGTTTTCCCCTTTTCAGGACCACCTTCTAGAGCTGGGGATGTAGCTTAATGGTAGAACACTTACATATGACAAGCCCTGGGTTCAAATCCCAGCAAAAATAAAAGACTACCTTATAGCCAGGCATCTACCTGGGAAGTGGAGGTTGAGGTAGGAGGTTTCCAAGTTCAAGGCCTGGGCCATTTAGTAAGACCCCCTTCCCAAAAAAGGGATATAGCCCAGTGCTACAATGTACTTGTGATCAGTCCCCCTTACCATCAAAATCAAACCAACTTCTATCATTAATTGTAGCCTTTGGGAGAATAGGGTAGGAGCAGGGAAGACAGCCTACACAGCACATTTTCTTTTCCCAATTCTGTAATGAGCTATTACCATTTAACAGCCATAGAAAGCTTAAAGGAGGCTGGCCTATAATCTCGAGGGAGGCAACTGTTGTAAAGTGCACCTGGGTTCAAACCCCAGTCCCCTACCAAAAACAAAAAAAAACATGCATCCATCCACTCCACTAAGGCTTGAAACACAAAATATTATTTTGAAAGAATACTATCCTTAAATGCCATTTCTTCAGACATAAGACAATCTCAAACTTCTCTGCCATGCGTTTAACATGGACAGCTGTTGCAGGATGGGTAAAAAGACTCAAGAGTACTCTAATGGCTAGTTCCATAGAAATTTGACTTTGAAGACTCGCTCTCACCAACCTGGTCACCTGACCCAATTAATAGGCCACCTTCAATCTTGTTATTTGAACAAATTGTACTTCACACACACATACATCTCCAACAGATTTATTTTTTAAAGGAATGGATTGAGAGAAAAAAACATGGGGCACAGAAGTATGGAATAGAAAATAAATACAAATGTAAGCTGTTTTGCTAATTGTTTTATAACCACAACAAACTAGTACAGAGAATGCCCTGTACAAAACACAATAAATGTTCAAAGATCAAGCTGTTCCCTTAGCAAGGCTAAAGATTTCAGTCTCTGGTATTTGGAATTTAGGCTGCAGTCCTTATTTTTGGATGGATCACTGGTGTGTGGCACAGTCCATGCTTTTAACCAGATTTGAACAGAAGAATGGCCACTTGGCCCAGGTAGAAGTAGATGAAGTGCTTGGTTTCGTGTGTCACGTAACTACCGAAGTTCCTCCCCACAATGCAGTGCCAGGTGGGGTTGTACTTCTTGTCAAACTCCTGGGAAAAAAGGAAAAAAAAACAAAACTAGAATTTTAGTTCTAAACCAGAACCTGTAGGAGCAGAAAAGAAGAACAGCAGCATCTGCAAATTCTTAGAATGAAAGAATGAATGTTCCCTAGCTCCAAGTCGCCCACATAGTACATTAATGCAAACATGCTTGCAGTCTGAGCTAAGATGGGAATGGGAGCTGAGGCGGCCAAAGTCAGAAAGGTCAGCCTCAAAGACAGGGTGCTTTGTTATAATGATAATTACACCTTCCTATCTTCTATAATATTCTTAACTCACTGACAGCAGGTGACATCAGCAGTTATACTTTATTATATTCTCTGGGTAAACAGACCTAAATTGTCCTCCCACTACATATGCCATGCATCCAAAAAAAAAAAAAAAAAAAAACTAAAAAATTGAGCCAGTTTCAAATGATTCTTAACTGCACTCCTGCACTACTATAAACAAGACTTCCAAAGGACAAAGCTTCAATTAGCAACTAAACCAAACAAGTGCAGATCAAAATTTAGATTTAAGGGGATAAGATTCTATGAAAAGAATGTTGGAAGCTGGTCAAATTTTATCAGAACTTAAACTACCTCCCCCCAAAAAACAACCAAAAACCTCCTTTCCATAGCTATATGATGCTAAACCTATTACCTGGTCCTCAAGGTTAGCAACTCTTCCCTATTTCTCCCACTCCAAAAGGCATTGGGACTAGTAAATCTGTGCCAACATCTTCACTAAACTAATGTGTAGGCAAAGACCAAATATAATCTCTATAAAATAAATTATTATTCTTTTTATGGTGAGTTAACACAAAATTTAGCTTCTATTGCATGCAGTGTGAAAAACCTGTTAGGTGTACTAAGGAGACTATCTGTCCTACAAGCTAGATGCACATACTGCTGTGTTTGTCAATAAAGATATTGATTTCTGTTCCATCTTAGTCTTTCATCTTCCATTCTCCATTGGAAGGGAATCTTCCCAGGCTTAGGCTGCCAGCTTCATTCTCTTCTAGCAAAAGGTAGCTCGAGAAGTCGGCAGTCCTGCCAGGTTTCTGATTACCACGTACCAAACCCCTACCTACCCCAGGCGCCAACCACTATCACCACCCACTTGCCTTAACTGCCGACTAATTCCCCTTGGAAGACTGGCAAGATCTCCCTCTGGCCGGGCTGCAAGCACCCACGCAGCTCCCCCTCCGGAACACCCAGATGGATCCCCGATGCAGGAATCCTACAGAAGGGGGAACCGCTCGCTGCTCCCTGATCTTGGAAACCGTTGCTAGGTGGCGCTTTCCCCCAAGGAGATGGGTAATTAAAAAAAAAAACTTAGGGCTCTGAGGGTCTGGTCTTCCCAAGAGAAGCGCAAAATCCATTTGCGTTCTTTCCAGAAATCTCTACGCCCCGAGCCCTAAGAATCTCTGCTAGATGCCTTGAGGACGCAGGATCGGGAGAAGGAACTAAGTTATGACGCGCGCCAGGTCCTCACCTTCTTGATGTGGGCCGCAATATCCTTTTCTATATTATATTTCTCCAACGCCTGAGTAGCGCACTCCACCGAATCCTGTTGCATCTCTTCCGACATGTCCGCATTTTTTATCACCGCCTTTCGGTCGCACATGGTTACCTGGTGGACGAGGACGGCGAAAGGAGTCAGGGAATAGGGTCCCGGGAGCGCCTCTGAAGCGCCGGTTCCCCACCCCCGGCCCGCGCCATCCCGGGACGCCGCCCCCACCCCACTTTTCAGGAAACGCGGATCGCGCGGACCGCACAGCGAGGGAAGTCCAGCAGGTGGGGGTGAAGCCAGGTGGCCGGGACGCCTGAGTCTCACCGTGGGGGCAGCGGCTGGGCGACTGCAACGGTCTCCTGAGGGAGGTGCTGGCGCAGCTCAAGCCCAGACAGAGTTGCTATCGCTACCGAAGCCGTGGCGCATCTAAGCAGCCCCACGCCAGCCGCCGCCGCCTAGTGCTCAGGCCCCGCCCTGCTCCCGCCGGCCCCGCCCCCACCGCACGTCCCTATTGGCTTAACGCAGCCTCCATAATTCTCCCATTGGCCCAAGGACTCAATGGTTCCCTCAGGATCTTTCGCCTGCATTTTGTTGCAGACCACAATGCACCGCTCACGGCGTCGGTTGCCCTGGCAATGAGCTGGCGCACGAGGTGAGGCCCACATACCCGGAAGGTGGAGCCTGGGCTAGGTGGAGAGGACCGCTAGCTGTCTGGAGAGCTGCAAGGGGAGCTTTTGCCCTAAGCCAAGCGAGGTGATTCAAAATTCACGGAGGGCGTGTTGTCAAAATTGACAGCCTCAGGAAATTGGGTGGCCACCTCCTCATGTACCTCCCACCCCCACCCCAGATCAGAAAAATTTACGGATTTTGAGGAGGCCTTCCCTTCACTGAATGGATATCTGTGAAGCAGGGCCGGCTTCTTGGGAAGCCCACGGTGCAGTCGCACAGAAGAGGTTCTCGTGCGTGGTTTAATACTCTGCTGTCTCATTCTTGAAATTTAGTATTTAAACAAGGGGCCCCACATGTCCATTTTGCACTCGGCTCCCTGTGTCGTCGATCCTGCTCTGAAATATTTGTTGTGCGGAGGAGGGTTGGGGACAGTCTCAGGACTGAAGGAGGGGTTTCAGGAAGGAAATGAGTTTCTGAATTAAGGAATTTCCTCGGGAGTGGGGTCTCTCTGCCAGGCAATGCAGATTTAAGGGGCTCAAGATGGATTTAGGAGGACTGGGGATGTTACTCGGTGGTAGTACACTTGCCTGGCATTTACGAAGCCAGGGTTCGACCCCCCACCACCACCCTATTCCGTACCGCAATAAAAGGGGGGGGGGTGAAACTTCCAGGTGGATTTGGAGTGTTGAGCCTTGGGGTGTTTCCAGAGCGGGGCTACTTGGCTCCATTAATGGAGACTTTCTTGTGTAGGAGAGTTTCTTGGTCGGATCCTAATGGACAAGAATGGGGTCCTCCGAGGTGTTTCTTGGCTTAGGGAGACTGAGCACTAAGAAAATTCTTGGCTGAGAATATAGCTCAGTGATAGAGCCCTGGATTGGAAACCCAGCGCAGCAAAAATAAAGCCCAGCATAGTGGCACTGGTCTCTAAATCCCAACAATTTAGAAGACTAAAGCAGAAAGACCAAAAATCTGTTTGAGGCCAAACCAGGGTGGTGGCGCACACCCCTAATCCAAGTAGGGAGGCTAAGCCAGGAAGACAATTGGAGGCCAGGCTTAGCAATTTAGGGAGACCTCAAAGTAAAAAATAAAATGGAGCCAGGTGTGGGGGCCAATGTCTCTAATCTCAGCAACTCGGGAGGTTGAGGCAGGAGGATCCCAAGTTCAAAGTCCACTTTAGCATCCTAAGGAGACCCTCAGCAACTTAGTGAGATCCTGTCTCAAAAAAATAAAATAAATAAAAAGGGATGGGAATGTACCTCAGTGATAAATCGCCCCTGGGTTCAATCCCCAGTACAGAAATAATAATTTAAAAAGTTTGAGGCCAGTCTGCACATGCCTGTAATCTCAGCTACTAGGGAAGCTAAAGGCCAAGGCCAGAGGATCATGAGGTTGAGGCTAGCTTCAGCAGAGTAAGAAGACCCTGTCTCCAAAATAAAAAGAACTGGGAATGTAACTCCATGGCGGAGCATTTGCTTATTCAGCATGAGGCCTTAGATTCA
Source organism: Spermophilus citellus (assembly GCF_964194105.1). NCBI lineage: Eukaryota > Metazoa > Chordata > Mammalia > Rodentia > Sciuridae > Spermophilus > Spermophilus citellus. The sequence goes on from NC_138184.1 coordinate 78,835,635, forward strand.
ATTTTCAGTACTGCTTAAATAAATAAATTGCAAGGGTGCCTGGCTCAGTGGCCTACACCTGTAATCCCAGCAACTCAGGAGACTGAGGCAGGAGGATCTCAAGTTCAAGGCCAGCATCAGCAATTTAGGAAAGCCCTAAGCAATTTTGTGAGACACTGTCTCAAAATTAAAAATACAAAAAAGGCTGGGGATTTGGCTCAGTGGTAAAGCACCCCTGGGCTCAATCTCCAGTACCAAATAATAAATAAATAGCAAGGACTTCAAGAAAGTGGTCAAATCTAGACCTAAATCCCAGCACTGCATTATGTATAATTTTAATGCACCAATAAAAAATAAACTTCAGCACTATCTGAACCTCTGTTTAAATCTGTAATAAGAAACTAAATGTAAAAGGAAACCACTTCATAGGCTTGTTGGGATTATTAATGAACTAATGCTTTTAAATTCTCAGCACCGCATGTAGGAAGTAACTACAAGTTATTGTCAGTTTAAAAAACAGTCCCAATCAGACACAGTGGCACAGGATAATGATGCCAGTGACTCAGGAGGCTGAGGAAAGAGGATTGCAAGTTTGAGGCTAGCCTCAGCAATATAGTGAGGACCTAAGCAATTTATCAAGAACCTGTCATAAGGTCTGGGGATAGAGTTCAGTTGGTAGAGTGCTTGCCTTGCAATGCATAAGGCCCTGGGTTCAATCCCCAGTGAGCTCTCTCTCACACACACACACACACACACACACACAAGATTTTAAAAAGGCTAAGGATGTAGTCTTGTGGTAAGGCCAAGGGTTGTTTTGTTTGTGGTTTTTTTTTTTTTTTTTTTGTGGTACCAGGGATTGAACCTAGGGGCACTTAACCACTGAGACACATCCCCAGTCCTTTTTATTTTGAGTCTTGCTAAATTACTTAGGGCCTTACTAAATTGCTGAAGTTTGCAACCCTTTGCACTCACTGTTACTCCTCACAGCAGCTCTGCCTGAGACCCCTTTCCTCTTACCTCCCTCTTGGCAAAGCTATTTCCTCATGTGGACTTCAGCTCAAATGTCACCTTCCCTGAACTCCCCTCTCTCCACTTACCCACCACCAGCTTTCAGTTATGCTCTACAACACCTCTGTGTGTGTGTGTGTGTGTGTGTGTGTGTGTGTGTGTGTGTGTTTGGTGCTGGGCATCTAATCTGTGGCCTCATGCGTGTCAGGCAACCATTTTACCACTGAACTATGCTCCTGACTCCTCTAAAACACTTTTTTTGTGGAGGGGGTGGGGATTGAGGATTGAACCCCAGGGAAGCTTTGCTTCTGAGTCACATCCCATTTATTTTTATTTTGAGACAGGGTCTCACTAAGTTGCTGAGGCTGGCCTTGAACTTGTGATTCTTCTGCCTCAGCTTCCCAAATTGCTGGGATTACAGGTATGTACCACTGTACCCAGCTCTACAACACTTTTAATTCCTCCACCATATTTGCTTCATTTATTCTTTCAGGGGAATTACCTTATGTATTGGTTTGCCTAGATATTGTCTATCTGCTCCTGACTGTTTTGGTTACTACTCCATCTTCAGCATTAATTCAGTGTCTAAGACCAGGGATGTAGCTCAGTGGTAGAGCTCTTGCCTAGTATTTGCAAGGTTCTGGGTTCTAATCCCTAGCTCTGGAAAAAAAGGAAAGAAAGAAAAAAATTCAGTTTCTGGCACATAACAGATACTCAATAAATAGACTGAATTTAAGAAGTCAGATCTTATGTCACCATCTTACATATTAGAAAATTGATTTCCAAGGACATGCTGTTAATAAATGAAAGTTCGTGTTTGGATTACTCTAAAATCCATTCTCTAAACTTGGGTATTATATTCATACATTTAGCAGAGTAGGCAGTTTGCCTTTTTCTTATTTATAACTTTGAAGGAGTTTGAAATGGAATGATGGTAAGGTTTTCTAAAACATAACAGGATTTCATTTAATAAATGATGCTAGGTATTTCTCAGTTGTGACTCCTGCCCTTCCCTGACATCTGTGTTTATACTGCTCATTCTCAACCAGCTCTTATTCTGAAAGAAGGTGCCATCAGAAACCAGGGCCTCCTTGGCCTATGTTAGTCCCCATTTGGGGGGGGGGGATTGTCCAGCTAATTTGGAGGGAATTTTTTCTAGGAACCAAAAGCATTTCTACCTTTTTCATACCTTTATCAATCACTTCTGTAGATTGGTTCATTATTTATCTACCCACTCTGAGTAAGGCAGGCAGCAAATATCTCCTGATTATCAGAGAAAAGTACTGTGCTGCATTTGAATGCTTGAAATTTGTGTTTAGAATCAGTCACAATCCCCTCCATAAAGAGCTTCTAGTCAACAATAAATTAATCCTTTTAGGGGCTGGGGCTGGGGCTCAGTGGTAGAGTGCTCACCTAGCATGTGCGATGTGCTGGATATGATCCTCAGCACCATATAAAAATAAATAAAATAAGGGTATAAGAAAATCACAACAATCTTTTAAAAAATTAATCCTTTTGGTATCTTAGGTTTGGGTGTTTTAAGGGAGTTTAGAAATATAGGGATTTAGCATTAATAAGGAAGGCAGGTGGCATAATAGGGAGTGGTAGGGAGTGTGGTAAGTTGAAAAACCCTTTTTAATGGTGCCAGATATATTTTGCCATTTTGGAATGCTGGCCCTTTGATTTTAAAGAGAGATTAGTAATCTCAATTATTTTCACGGGAAATACTCCATTTTACTTTATTTTGCTTTATTTTATTTTGGTACTTGAGATTGAACCTAGGGGAAATTAACCACTAAGCCACATCCCCAGCCCTTTTTATTTTTTATTTTCAGATTTTGAGATAGGATCACAATCACAATAAGTTGCTTAGGGCCTCACTAAGTTGCTGAGGCTGGCCTTGAACTTGCAGTCCTCCTACCTCAGCATCCTGAGTCACTAGGTTTACAGGCCTTTGCCACTGGGCCCAAGTAAATACCCATATTTATTTGCCTATTTGTTTCCTTATTTATGAGAAAAAGAAAAAAGAACCTTGCTAGCAAAGGAGAAACACTGGGACCTCAAGGCCCAGAGGCTATGATTCTGCCCATCATAGAGGAGAGGGTTTTTGTTTGTTTGTTTTTGGTATTAGGATTGAACACAGGGAGGCTTAACCACAGAGCCATATCCCCACCCTTTTAATATTTTATTTAGAGACAGGGTCTTGCTGAGTTGCTTAGGGCCTCACTAAATTGCTGAGGCTGGCTTCAAACTCCCAATCCTCCTGCCTCAGCCTCCCGAGCCACTGTGATTATAGGTGTTGCACCACTACACCCACTTGGGATAGGGTGGGTGATTTAAAAAGAGGTGATTCAAAGGGTGTTCTCTGTATGAAGTTGTAATTCCCTTGTTAATTTGGGAGATAGTCATTTCTTAGATCTCTGGTGCCATCCCCAAAGTCTAAATTACTTGTTCCTGTTGTGGGTGTATGTTCAAAGACAATATCTCTGCCTAGGATGGGGAAGAAAGGCAATTATGTTTTCCCTGAGATTGAAGATGGGGTGAAGTTAGGGAGGGAGAAGGAGAGAAGAGGAGAAAGAAACATGTCCATTTTAAAAATAAGTCACAGTGGCAGAGCAGCAGGTGTTATATTCAAAGCATAAAGTGGACTGCTGTTACATTTTCCCCACTGTCAATTTCTACCTTCCATTTCTAAGGAAAAATGGGCGAGAACATCATCTCTAAGCTGCTTCCTGCTGAGAGGGGCAACTTGGGGGAAGTGACCTGAAGTCCTTGTTTTCTATCAGGTATGGTATAGACAGTTAGGGGAAATACCCATTTAAAAATATAGGCTATGAGCCAGGCATAGTGGCACACATCTGTAATCCCAGCAGTTCAGAAGGCTAAGGCAGGAGGATCGAAAGATCAAAGCCAGACTCAGCAATTTAGCAAGGCCCTAAGAAACTGTTTCAACATAGAAAATATAAAAGGGGCTGGGGATGTGGCTCAAGCGGTAGCGCGCTCGCCTGGCATGCGTGCGGCCCGGGTTCGATCCTCAGCACCACATACCAACAAAGATGTTGTGTCCGCCGAGAACTAAAAAATAAATATTAAAAATTCTCTCTCTCTCTCTCCTAACTCTCTCCTCTCTCACTCTCTCTTTAAAAAAAAAATATATATATAAAGGGCTGGGGATGAGACTCAGTGGTTAAATGCTGTTGGGTTCAATTCCTGGTACAAAAAAAAAAAAAAGCAGGTTACAACTTCATTTGTTAAAACACTGTGCAGTCTAAATATGGCTTGTGGACTTCCAGTGAGCAACCTCTTATTCAGTTTGACCTTAAATCTAGTGCTTTTTCCTTTGTATCAGACAGGTTAGTTTATTCTTGGGCATCAGGACTGACTGTATGCTTCCTGGGGATACATGGAGCATGAGCATGGACTACCTAACTTGGCACATGATGTTTGCTGAATGAATCCTGAATGAATGGATACAGCAGCAAAATGCCTGCACTTAGAGTTGCATGAAGGCAGTATCTAGTACAGGGATTTTTTTTGGTGGTGGTGGTGGTTGTTGTTTTGGGTACTGGGGATTGAATTCAGGAGCACTTGATGACTAAGCCCCATCCCCAGCCCTATTTTGTATTTGATTTAGAGACAGGGTCTCACTGACTTGCTTGGCACCTCTTCATTGCTGAGGCTGGCTTTGTGGTCCTTCTGCCTCCCTCTCCCAAGCTGCTGGGATTACAGAGGCCGGCTTGCAGTTTTGATTAGCATCAAGAAGGTTCCATTCAAAAGCCAGATGCGTTGGTGCATGCCTATAATACCAGTGGCTTGGGAGGCTAAGGCAAGAGGATTATGAGTTCAAAGCTAGCCTAAGAAACTTATGGAGGCTTTAAGCAACCCAGCAAGACCCTGTCTCTAAATAAAATACAAAAAAGGGCTTAGGAATGTGGTTCAGTGGTTTAACGCCCCTGAGTTCAATCCCCAGTACCAAAAAGAGGGGGGTATTCCATTCATTGTGGATAGTAAGAGAATTCCATAGGAAAACAAGGAGAAAAAGTGGTCTATTTTTGGTTGATAATAGCCACCCCAGTGGGTGCGCTGATGTATGCCTGTCGTCCCAGCAGCTCAGGAGGCTGAGGCAGGAGGATCTTGAGTTCAAGTTAGCCTCAGAAAAAGCAAGGTGCTAAGCAACTCAATGAAACCCTGTCTCTAAACAAAATACAAAATAGGGCTAGGGATGTGGCTTAGTGGTCAAGTGCCCCTGAGTTCAATCCCTGTGCCAAAAAAAGGAAAAAGAACCACCCCATCAGATTCAGAATAACCAAGAATAGGTCATTTCCAAAGTTATCTGGAAGTGCTTCTGTTGCTAAAGCAAAGCCTCTGTGATTCTACCAAGTAGAAATACTGGAGAGGCCCAGTGTGATTGGAACTTGCCTGTCATTCCAGCAACTCAGGAGGCTGAGGCAAGAGGATCACAAATTTAAGCCTAGCCTGGGCTACTTAGTGAGACCCTGTCTCTTAAATAAAATATAAAGGAGTACTGGGTTAAGCAGCCCTGGGCTAAATCTAGAGCACTACCAAAGAAACAAAGATAAAAAATGCCAGAGAGATTTCCTAAATCATCACCATGATTTTTTTAATATCCATACACTACCCTCTATTATTATTTACTTAATATTTTATTATAAAAATTTATATGTAGGGGTTGGGGTTGTGGCTCAGTGGAGTGCTAGACTAGCACTTGCAAGGCACTGGGTTCGATCCTCAGCACAAGGTAAAAATAAATAAATAAACAAAGGTACTGTGTCCAACTACAACTAAAAAAAATTTTTTAAATAAAAAAGATTATATGTAATAAAATTATGGTTTACTAATAGTCTTTTCTATAACATTTAATATTTTTCTTTAAACTCCTGTTATATTTTGTGTTTTACTTACCCCCAAAGGCATAGACAGAGATTTATTTAGGAAAGCGCATACATATTCAAGGGAGAATGAGAAGCTCTGGATATAAGTTAGTGGTAAATCACTGATCTAGGGCTGGGGATGTGGCTCAAGCGGTAGCGCGCTCACCTCGCATGCGTGCAACCAGGGTTCGATCCTCAGCACCACGTACAAAGATGTTGTGTCTGCCAATAACTAAAAAAGAAATATTAAAAAAATTCTCCCCCCCCCCACACTCTCTTAAAAAAAATTAAAAAAAAAAAAAAAGAATGTTTAGCTTTAAAAAAAAAAAAATCACTGATCTAGCATAAATGACCCCTGGCTTCAATTCTTAGCAAAACACACACAAAAGGGAGGAGAGAGTAGTCTTAAGAGAGAGATCCCTTTGAAGTAAAGCAAGGACTACACATTCAAGGAAGAATGCAGGCTATCTGCAGAGGGAAGGCCCTCTTTATATTTTGTTTCAATTTCATTGACTGAATAAGAGTGTATTTTTTTTTTAATATTTATTTATTTATTTTTTAGTTCTCGGCGGTCACAACATCTTTGTTTGTATGTGGTGCTGAGGATCGAACCCGGGCCGCACGCATGTCAGGCGAGCGCACTACCGCTTGAGCCACATCCCCAGCCCCAAGAGTGTATTTTTATTAATTTTTTAAATTTTAAAAATTTTCTTTAGATCAAAACCAGATTCTCTGACAAGCTAAGTAAGTACTCTTACCACTGATATACATTTCTGATCCAATAAATTAATTTTTATTTTATTTTATTTTTTGTTTAGGGGATTGAATTCAGAGTTGCTTAACCACTTAGCCACATACTCAGCCCTTTTTATTTTTTATTTATTTATTTATTTATTTATTTATTTATTTATTTATTTATTTATTTTTGTGTGTGGTGCTGGAGATTGAACCCAGGGCCTTGTGCATGTGATTGCGGCAAGCACTCTACCAACTGAGGTATATCCCCAGCCAGCCTTTTTTTTTTTTTTTTTTTTGAGACAGGTCTCCCTAAGTTGTTCAAGGATTCACTAAATTGCTAAGACTTGCTCAAAACTTTGCAATCCTTCTGCCTCAGCCTCCTGAGCCGTTGGGATTACTGGTGTGCACCACCACACCCAGCTAAGGAAGATTCTTAAATGGTGTCCATGGATGGATTTCAAAGGTTTCAGAAGACCCTTGGAATTGTGCACAAAAATGTGTTCAGGGTTCAAAGACATGTTTCACAAGCAGAGGAGCCATAGCTCCTATCAGATTTATGAAGGAATTCAGAGCCTGAGGAGTTTGGAAAACACCTAATCTATAATAATCCAGAATCCTGGGATGAGTGCCAGATTGCTTCACCAGGTCACACTAAATTGGCCCATCTCTTATTTAGACAACTCACTCTATTTAATTCCTAACTGCTAAATTTGCCTGAAAACTTGCTCCTTCCTTCCTTCCTAGGATTAAATCCAGAGGTATTTATTTTACCACTGAGCTACATCCCCAGCCCTTTTTATTTTTAACTTTATTTTTAACTCCCCAAGTTGCTGAGGCTGGTTTTGAACTTGCCATCCTCCTGCCTCAGCATCCCCAGCTGCTAAGATTACAGGCATGTGCCACTGCCTGCATTTTTCATTCTCAACACAAGAAATGATAATTAAGAGGGAGGAAACATTACCAAGAACACAGCCTTTGGAATCAGATCTGGGAAAACCTAAACTGTGATCTTCAAGTTCATTAACCTCTCTAAGATGCAGGTTCCTGATTTTTTACATCTTCTTTGTAGAGTGGTAGCAAGATTTATATTAAATAACGCATGGACAGATGTATTCAAACTGCATGTAGGGGCACACGCCTGTAATCCTAGTGACTCAGGAGGCTGAGGCAGGAGATCACAAGTTTGAGGCCATCCTGAGCAATTTAGCAAGGCTTTCAGCATAACAAGAGCCTGTCTCAAAATTTAAAATAAAAGTTAAAAAAGCTCTATGAGGTAGGAACTGTTGGTCTCTCCATGATGCAGATAAGGAAAATAAAGCTCAGAGAGGTGAAATCCCTCACCTAAGCTTATACTACTAGAAAGTGTCAGGGATGGGATTTGAATTTTGGTGTGTATGACTCCAGAGTCCCACATTGTAGTATTACCGATGGACCTGGGAGCTACAACAGCTTCCTAGATAATCAGGGCTGACATTTCAGAAGAGAGTAGTGTCCCTGCAGACTCAGAGCATCCCTGGTCCCTGTGGGAGCTCCCTAAATATGTGTTGGACAGTTGAGTGGATGGATAGAAGAAAGAACGGATATTGTTTTTCTTCTTTCCTTCCTTCCTTTTTCCTTCTGTAAGGGCCTCACAACATGCTAGGCAGGCACTCTTCCCCTGAGCTACATCCTCAACCCAAGAATGGCTATTTCTTTTTCTTTTCCTTTCTCCTTCCTTCCTTGTTTTCTTTATTTTTTCAGCCCAAGGCCTCATGTATGCTAGGCAAGCATTCTACTACTGAGCTACATCCCCAGCCCCCAAGAATGATATTTCTAACTAATTCAGCATTCCTTCCTCTGCAACAAATATCACAAACTTGACCCTGGATTAGTCCTTTACTTCCTGAACAGAAATCCTTTTCCATTTTGGCCATCAGACTTTCCCAGGGCTCCCAGATAGCCGTTCAGAGTTGTCATTCACAAACAGGCTAAGGGATTCCTTGCAGGGCCTACAGCTCTACCCACTCACAAACAGTCTAGAAACAGCAGTGGTCTGCCCCACCTCCACCCCACCACTGCCTTAGCAGAGCTGTGTTCCCAACCCTGTCCAGCATTCACTTTTCAAGCCTCCTGAGATCTTGAGCCTTGTGACCAATCAAGCAGCTCAAATCCTCTCTAATCTAAAAGGAAGTGTGAGGTGACCTTGTAGCTCCAAACTTGATTTAGGCACCCTTTCCAGAAAGGAGGGGCCCTATAGGAGAGACAGTAAGATCTAGGTCTGAATCTGGAAGCTTCCTCCCCGTGGAGAAGGGCTGGCACTAGTCTGGGGCTGGCAGGGAAACTGAGCTTTGGAGCCAAGGACTGTGTTGCAGTGCAGAGAGTGGGGCCAAACAGGCTGAGGAATCTCAGGGAAGAATTCCCCTCTGGCCAATAACCAAGCATGACCTGAGTGACAGATAGTCTGCTGTCCATGGATGAAGCAGATAAGTCAAGTGTATCCAGAGAGGTCTAACAGAGCAACCCAGAGCAGAGGTGAAAAGAGGCCAGATGGTTTCAATCAATCCCACCTCTGACCCATGTAAGTAGTATGGCCTTAGGCAAGTGAGTTCACTTCTCTGAACCTCGGTTTCCTCATCTGTAAACGGATTTTGATACTCCTTGTTTCTCAGGGATGATGTGGAGATTAGATGGTCCATGTTTACTATGTAGTATAGTATTAGAGGCATATGTCAAAGATCAATGAAGCCTACTACTAATTATCATTAGTATTAATCAGGATTTCTTAACTTTAGCACTGTTAACATTTTGGACCAGTCAGGCATGTTGGTGCATGCCTTTAATCTCAGCAACTCAGTAAACTGAGCCAGGAGGATTGCAAATTTGGGGCCAGCCTCAGCAACTTAGTGAGACCCTGTCTCAAAATAAAAAATAAAAAGGGGTGGGGGGCTGGGGATGTGGCTCAAGCGGTAGCGCGCTTGCCTGGCATGTGTGTGGCCCGGGTTCGATCCTCAGCACCATATACAAAGATGTTGTGTCCGCTGAAAACTAAAAAATAAATATTAAAAAACTCTCTTTCTCTCTCTCCCTCTCTCTCACTCTCTCTTAAAAATAAAAATAAAGGAGGTGGGGATGTAGCTCAGTGGTAAAGGGCCATTGAGTTCAATCCCCAGTACCAAAAATATTTTTTTTTAACCAGAATGATTTTTTATTGTTGTTGGGGAAGCTATACTGTGCATTAGAGAATGTTTGACAGCATCCCTGGTCTCTACTCATTAGATACCAAACCCACTGCACTCCCAGTATCAACAACCAAAAATGTCTGCAGATGGTGCCAGATGTCCTCTGGAGAGAGAAATCACTCACCCCCAGTTGATAAGCACCACCCCAAACAATCTGGACTGAGTCTGATGTTACAGATTTCATACTCACAACCCCAAGGTAAAAGCCACAAGGTAGGCAGGCCTATTTAAAGATGAAGGGATGGGGCATATGGTAATTACAGAACAGGCTAGCTCTAGTATAGAATTCAGGCAGGATATGCGTTCTGCTCTAGGAGCTATGGAGACTCCTTTGACTCAGTAGATGACTTCAGTGTCAGTCTTCAATTACATGCAAAGTGATCTCCAGTTAACTCTCAATTATTCTAGGTCAGGTAGTTGGTATCTGAGAATGGCGTCTCCATTCTGATTCACCAGAACAAACTCTGACTCTCCAGAACTGAAGAGTTCCTTCAGACCTTCATTCAAGATGACTAAGAGATATCTGAGTGAGAATTTAGTGTCAGGCACTGTTCTAGGTGCTACAGAAACACAAGAGAACAAAACAGTCAGGCTTGGAGTGTAGTTCAACCATAGAGTGCTTCCATAGCATGTGCAAAGTCCTGGGTTCTCCAGTATTGCGTCACACAGACACACACACAAAGGCCAAACTCCTTCTTCTTGGAACACATATTCTAGCAGGAAAATAAGGATTAAAAAAAAAATCAGACCCCTAAGTGCAGAATAAAAATAAAGTATAATAAGAGAACCAAGGTGTCAGGGTGAGGAGTTTTGTTTTAAATAGAATTTTTAGGAAGGCTTAAGAAAGTGCCATTTGAACCAAGATGTGGTGACCTGGCTAGTAGGTGGAGGAGAGAGTCTGGGGAAGTCAGTAGCAACAGAGGCCACTTGTAGGCTATAGCAATGCCCAGGTGAGAGGTAATGGTGACTTGGGCCAGGATGGTAGTCACAGAGGTGGGGATAAGAGATGGTCAGATTTGGGCTGTATTCTGAACATCCTTGAAGCACTCAAGGATGTTGTGGCTGAAAAATTAGAAGAATAAATTGAGACGGGAAGGCTGGCAGGAGAAACAAAAAGTTCTGTTTTGGCCATGTTTAGTTTGAGATGTCCCTTAGACATTCCAAGTGGAGGTGTCAAATAGGCTCTATGAGTTCTGGGAAGAGGTCCAGACTAGAGCTATAATTTGGGGAGTCATCAGCTTATAGATGGCATTTAAAGCTATGGGACTGGATGAGATCACCACTGAGGGAGGAGTACGTGCAGATGGAAGAGGAAATGCTTATTCAGCTCACAGGATTCTCTGAGCATTTGCTGTGGGCCAGGCCCTGAGTGAGGTGCCAGGTACAGATGCACTTCCCTGGGCTGGGGATATAGCTCAGTGGGTAGAGTGCTTGCCTTGGATGCACTTTCTTAGGCATCTTCCCAAGAGGAGTCCCAGTACTGACTGACTTTTTTCTGCTGAGGTGCTTGGGCCATTTAGAGGATGGGCTTCAGAGTTTGTGCCCTGCCTCTTAGTCACTTCTTTCCCCCCAACATTTATTGAGCACCTTCTTGATATAATAAAGTCCCCATGTAGGTACTAAGGACATGGAGGGGAACTAGTCACACATGCTCCTGTCCTCAGGTAGAGGCAGCCCTTGAACAAGAAAGCACACAGGAGGTGATTACAGTTGTGCCAGAGGCAACAAAGGAGAGAGAGGCCATTGCTGGGGGCTCTGCTCTAGCCTGGGCGTCTGGGAGGCTTTTCTAGGAAGTCACACTGGAGGAGCCAGGAGAGCAGGGAGGAGCAGTGCGTTCAAGGGCCTGAAGCTGGAGGGAGGTTGGCAGCCTACAGAGAAGTTGTGGGGCGAGTGTGGGAGAGATGAGGCCCGAGGGTGGACATCAGTGAGACCTTCTGGGGCTTGTGAGCCTGGTTAACACACAAGGACTTCATCCTGAGCCACCAGGGGCCCTGTGGTTTCAGGTGGGGCCCACGTGATCAGAGATCCCCTGAGGAGTGTGGGTCAGCAGGGCCTGGCGAGACTCCAGGGAGGAAGGAGGTCCCTGCTTCAGTCTCACCCCCCCACTGTCAGCAGCCTTTGCAAGGCCTGGTTCTCTTGGGGTGAGGAGGAGGTGCCCAAAGTTGTTCTCATTTAAAAGCAGAATTCCTGGTACTCCTAAACTTGTCATTTGGGGATCACAAAGAAAGAGCTTAAGGCTGAACATAAAAGTCTGTTTTCTTCCAGAACTTGCTTCCCTGCAGAAGCTTCAAAGGTGCTGCATGACTTCATTAGCAGGGGTGCCAGGTTGTGTGGACAGCGCCTCTCTATTTTCCATTTCAGTCCGTATAAATCAGCGTCCCCTTGGATTTATGGGCCCTTTACTGCCAGGAAATAAAGTACAATGATGTAATTAGTGCAACCAACTAAGGCTGTTCTTAGACTTGATGGCCAATCCACAATGTGGAATATTTACAGAAGCCTTAACCAATCAGGTTTTTTTTTTAGGGGGTGTTGGGAATTAAACCCAGGGCCTTGTGCAAGGTAGACAAGTACTATACCACTGAGCTAAATCTCCATCCCCCTGATAACCAATTTTTATTAAAGAATGCAAAAATAATAAATGTAATACTAAAATATACAGAACACAAAGATTATAAATATTAACTATACAGAGATAACAATATTTTGCACTAAATACATCAATATTTTTCTATGCATATGTATGCATATATATACTATATCTTATATGTGTGTGTGTGTGTGTATGTGTACATATATATCCATAGTATTAGGTTTTTCTTATTTTTGTTTGTTTGTTGTTGTTGTTGTTTGTTTGTTTTATACTAGGAATTGAACCCAAGGGCACTGAACTATTTTCCCAGCCCTTTTTATTTTGAGACAGGGGTTTTACTAAATTGCTGAAGATGGCCACAAATTTCAGATCTTCCTGCCTCAGCTTTCAGAATCACTGGGATTACCGGAGTGTGCCACCATACCTGGCTCCTCCTATTCTCCCTTTTATCCACTGCCCCAAAACAGTTCATTTATGTCACCAGTGACCACCATGCTGCTAAATACACTGGCCATCTTCAGTGCCCTTCATCGACGTACTTGTCATTTTTTTTTTCTTCCTCTCTAAAGCTTACTGAGGGAACTTGCCTGGCTTCTGGGACCCCCACCCCTCCACTCTCAGTTCTCTTTACTTACTAGCTGTTCCTTCGAAGTCTCCTAGTTCTTCTACTTCTTCTCCCTGAGCCCAAAAGTAAGGAGTGTCCCAGGTCTTCCTTTACTGGGCCACCTCTCTGTTTAAACTCTCCCTTGGTAGTCTCCATAACTTTAAATACCATCTCTATGTTCATGATTCCCACATTTGAATTTCCATCCCAAACTTCTTCCCTGAATGACCATCCCTTGTTTCTAAGTCCTTCTTCCCTGAATGACCATCCCTTGTTTCTAAGTCCTATTTGAATATCTCTGAGATGTCTAATAAGCATCTCAAACCTAACACACCCAAAACAGACCTGCTTTAATCCCAAACCTGCTAATCCTGCAGTTTTTCTCATTGTAAATAGCAATCCATTTTTCTACTCCATTTCTACTCAGGAAAGAAATCTAGAAGTTTTCCTTGATTTCCTCAATTTTTACATAAAAAATGTTTTGGGGGCTGGGGTTGTGGCCCAGTGGTAGAGAACTTGCCCGGCAAGTGTGAGGCACTGGGTTTGATTCTCAGCACTGCATATGAATAAGTGAATAAAATAAAGGTCCATCAACAATTTAAAAAATATTTTTAAAAATTGTTTTGGACCACACTCTTGCACTAGGCCCAAGCAGAACAGATTAAAAATCAGAATGGGTGTAGCTCAGTGATAGAGCACTTGCCTAGCTTGCACAAAGCTGTGGGTTAAATCCCCAGCCTCACACACACACACACACACACACACACACACACACTCACACATAGTAATAACTAGGAAAAAAAATTATGAAAAGTAACCTGATATTAACCAGTTATTTTTCTGTTGCTCTGTCTCTCTGTCCCCCATCTTTCCAGGAAAATAACTTTGAAATAACCAACCTATGTAATTGTTAGGGCTGGGGATGTGGCTCAGTGGTAGAGTGCTTACCTAGCATGTGTGAGGCATTGGGTTCAATTCTCAGCAACTCATACAAATAAATTAAATAAAGGTCTATTGATCACTAAAAAATATTTATTTATTTATTTATTTATTTGGACAACTAAAAATATTTTTTAAAGATATTTGATTTTTAAATCAAGCCCAGGTGTGATGGTGCTAAGTCTCTGATCCCAGCAATTCAGGAGTCTGAGGCAGGAGGATTGCAAGTTCAAAACCAGCCTCAGCAACTTACCAAGGCCCTAAGCAACTTAGGGAGAACTTATCTCAAAATAAAAAATAAAAAGGGCTGGGGATGTGGCTCAGTGGTGAAACACTCCTGTTTTGTTCAATGCCTGGTACAAAAAAAAAAATTGCTAAATCAAATTATTTTAATTTTAAATGGGATAGGATACCAAGTTCTTGGATAACATGGTCAAATGATGCAAAAAATAAAAAATAATTCCTTGGGCTGGGGATGTGGCTCAAGCGGTAGCGCGCTCGCCTGGCATGCGTGCGGCCCGGGTTCGATCCTCAGCACCACATACAAACAAAGATGTTGTGTCTGCCGAGAACTAAAATAAATAAATAAATAAATTCTCTCTCTCTCTTTCTCTCTCTCTCTCTCTCTCTCTCTCTCTCTCTCTCCCTTTCCTCTCTCTTTAAAAAAAAAATAATTCCTTGTCTAAATTTATAGATTTAACACTATTCTAATTAAAATGCCAACAGGATGTCATACAGACTGAATAAAATGATTCTAGACTGTGTTTAGAAAAATCAAAAGGCAAAAATACTCTGAAGATAATAAAGGAGCATTGGGGTACACAGGCCTTTCAGAGGCACAAATTGAGGGGAAAGTACTAGATTGGGTCAAAGGTCTAGGCATCACTGACAGCAATAAGTGAAGGTCTGGGACAGCCTGGCCAGGCAGATTGGAGAGGCAGAGGCAAGAGAGAAACAGGTTCTAGGGAGAGGAACTAGGCCATGCCAAGGCTCAGAGGAAGGGAGGCACAGGCTTCCAGCAGATCCTACAGAACCTGGCAGGGGAGTGGCACCAAGTGAGGAGAAACTGTTGGAGGCAAATCTTGAAGGCCGAGGTAAGGGTGTGGAAAGAGATGGGGCCCTCTCCAGGGAATAGACACTCTGTCACCTCCTCTGCTGGGTCCCTAGTATCTAGCACAGGACGCACAAGAGGTGTTCCATGGATATCTTGAAGATCTTTTCATATCTGCACACGTGGTTTTGGTCTGTTATTCTCCCCAAGAATACTTTACCACTGAGCCCTTTATATTATTCCCAGCCCTTTATCTATTTATTTACTTATTTAATGTTAAGGCAGGGTCTCACTAAGTTACTGAGACTGGCCTTGAATTTGAGATCCTCCTGCTTGGGCCTTCCCAGCAGCTGGGCAAATGTCATGGTGCCTGGCTATGATTTTGGTCTTTTTTTTTTAATATTCATTTTTTTAGTTATAGGTGGACCCAATACCTTTATTTTATTTATTTCTTTTTGTGTGGTGCTGAGGATGGAACTCAGTGCCTCACGTGTGCAAGGCAAGTGCTCTACACCTGAGCCACAACCCCAGCCCTTCACATTTGTTTTTTACATTTAAAGAATGTGTTTGACTTAGAACTTCCATTACCAAATTATATTGATATAGTTCATTAATAATCTGCCTAGTACAAAATTGATTTGGGTCCAGAAAAATGAGGATTCTATTAAACAAATGCAGCATTTTGTTGCATCAAAAAACTTACTTAGCCAGGTGTTGTGGTGCATACCTGTAATCCCAGCTACTCTTTAGGCTGAGGCAAGAGGATAGCAAATTTGAAGCCAGCTGGGCAACTTGGTGAGCCGCTGTCTCAAAGTAAAATTTTAACAAGGGCTGTGGATAGATCCTGTGGCAGAGCATTTGTATAGCGTGTGAGGTCCTGGGTAATCCCTAGGAAAAAAAGTTTAGCATTGTTTATCTTCTACTTTTTTGCTTGTGTTTCCGGTTTGCTGTGTCATACAGTAAGACTCCAAGTGATGTGACAGAATGGAGTACGTTTAGGGGAAAGTTTTGGGTTGAGGGGGAGGAATATGGGGCTTAGAAAAAAAAAATTTAAAAAGAAAAAGATAAAAGTGACCTTGAGGAACCCATTTGTCATTTTGTACCACAGCTCCCTCTTTCTGGAACTAAAGTAACTCTTCTTTTTTTTTTTTTTTATTTTAAAGAGAGAGTGAGAGAGGAGAGAGAGAGAGAGAGAGAGAGAGAGAGAGAGAGAGAGAGAGAGAGAGAGAGAGGGGAGAGAGAGAGAATTTTTTTTTAATATTTATTTTTTAGTTCTCGGCGGACACAACATCTTTGTTGGTATGTGGTGCTGAGGATCGAACCCGGGCCGCACGCATGCCAGGCGAGCGCGCTACCGCTTGAGCCACATCCCCAGCCCTCTCACTCTCTCTTTAAAAAAAAAAAAAAAAAAAAAAAAAAAGACTGAGAGAAAGGGGAATTCACTGCAGGACCCAGTGGGGTTCTTGGTGTGTATGACAGAAAAGAATGAAGGCACATGCCAGTCAAAAGTATAGACAGTGGAGCTGGGGTTATAGCTCAGTTTGTAGAGGGCTTGCCTCACGTACACAAGGCCCTGGGTTTAACCTCCAGCAACACACACACACACACACACACACACACACACACACACACACAAAAGTACAGACAGTTTATTTAGGAAAGTAGTTACCTATTCAAGGGAGAAGTCTGGCCATCTCCAGAGGGAGAGACAACAGACTACAGTAGTTGAGGGGTGTTATAATTTATAGAGGGACAGTTGCTAGGGACTGGACTCCTGGTGGGGTCGGGGCAGAGTCACACAGTGTCTACCAGTTTTCCTTGCATTTGCAAATTGCCCTTCTGTTTCTTTCTTATTTTTTTTTTCTTTTCTTTTTTTCAGGCAAGGACATGGTGGGGTCAAGGCTAAGGTCCCAGGGTATGGATTAGGTCACTCAAGGGTTTCAACTGTTTTGGGGCCTTTTCTGCATTTCAATGTTCATGGGTGTTTCCTGCTTATCAAATGAAATGGTTCCTGTTTGTTTTCTTAGGAACTCAGTATCTTTTCTTTTTTTTGGGGGGGGGGTACCAGGGATTGAACTCAGGGGGCACTCAACCACTGAACCACATCGCAGCCCTATTTTGAATTTTATTTAGAGACAGGGTCTCACCACCATTGTTGAGGCTGGCTTTGAACTTGTGATCTTCCTGCCTCAGCCTCCCAAGCTGCTGGCGTGAGAGGCGTGCGCCACCATATCTGGCTCCTTTTTTTTTAACCCCCAAATTCCTGTTTCACTATGTGCCACAGTAGTTGCTCCTTTTCTTAAGGGTAGTGGAGGCATGGTTTATAGACCTTTGGTAATGAATTCCAAAGAAGCTCAAGTGGTAGAGTGTGTGCTTAGCACATGTAAGGCCCTGGGTTCAATCTCCAGTACATTCAATCTCCAAAGATACATCAATTGTGAGTGAACTCCTAAACTGTCCTAATGGTAGTCACTGGCATATTGGCTAGTAAAATTCAAATTAAGTAAGTACAATAAAGTACAATTTTAAAAATTCAGTATTTTAGTTGCAGTAGCCACCTTTTTGGGGGGCGGGTACTGGGGATTGAACACAGGGTGCTTCACCACTGAGCTACATCCCCAGTCCTCTTTATTTTTTGAGACAGCATCTTATTAAGGGTCTCACTAAGTTGCTGAGGCTGGACACAAATCTGTGATCCTCCTGCCTCAGCCTCCCCAGTAGCTGGGATTATAGGTGTGCACCACCATGCCTGGTTTGCAGTAGCCACATTTTAAATGCCCAGTGGCTATAATGGATACAATGGAGAACTCAGAATATTTCACATCATTGTAGAGGGCTCTATTGGCCAGCCCTACATGGATATTCTCCCTAGAATGAAAAGACTATCTGTTCTGGTACATTATTTTCCATATAATTTGTATAAGTTTTCAGGGTCAGGGTAAAGGAGTTAAAGGTTAGGAGAACAGGGAGATAGCAATTCCTGATCCTTGGAACCCATGAATCCAACAAAAAAAAAAAAGCCCAGATAGGAAAAGTTTTTTGAAAATAAATGCACAAATAAATAAAGTGGGGGAAAGGAGGGAGGAAGCTAGTTGAAAACATCTCAGAATATAACAAGTTTGCAAAAATAGAGCAACCAAGCTGCTACAAATTCAGTATGCTCACTGCTTTAAATAACCTCATATAAAACCAGGCCCTTGTTTTCCCACCTGTTTGGCCACATTAAAAAAAATTCATTTCCTTCATTATCTAAAAATAATTGAAAAACAATGTTGAAGATTTCTGCAGTCTCTGAAGAAACCACCAAAGGGGAATTATATTCACAACACACTGCAAATCTTCTTGAATTATCTTTCCCATCTCTGTCTTCTCATCCTCCCACGCTTGGCACATGCTTCCCTAAAGCTCCCTGTCCCCCATTCCAAACTCTCCCAATCTCCAATTCTGCTTCTCCCTTTCCTCCCCTGCACAGCTCAGTTATTATGTAGCTCTCCAGAAATATTTTATTTATTATCTTCTTTTGCAGTGCTGAGAATTAAATTGAGGGCTTCACACACAGAGGCAAGGGCTCTATGACTGAGCCACCCCCATCCCAAGTTTTTTTTTTTTTTTTTTTTTTTTTTTGGTACCAGGAATTGAATTGGCTCTTAACCACTAAGCCACATCCTGAGGCATATATATATATATTTTAATATTTAAAAATAATAAAAAATATTTAAATATTTTTTAGTTGTAGATGGACACAATACCTTTGTTTTTATTTTTATGTGGTGCCGGGGATCGAACCCAGTGTCTCACACATGCTAGGCAAGTGCTCTATCATTGAGCTACAACCTGGCCCCCAGCCCTTTTTAAATTATTTAGAGACAGGGTCTTCCTAAATTAATTAGGGCCTCCCTAAATTGCTGAAGCTGGCTTTGAATTCACCAGCCTCCAGCCTCAGTCTCCCAAACCACTGGGATTACAGGTGTGCACCACCACACCCAGCCCAGAAACGTTTTATTTTACCCCATCTCATAATAAATATAGTGGCACATGACAGAGAACAGTCTCCAGGCTGCTGTGATCAGGAACACATTCCACAGTAACCTAGTCCTGCTTTCCCTGCCAGCCTGGACCAGCTTCTCTGAGATGACTCATTTTCCCACACCTTATCACTTCCCCTTCTGCCTACGGTTGCCACGGGCCAAGGTCTGGAAGAAGCTCATGACAGCCTAACACAGAAGGAAACATTTTGCTGAGATGCCAGAGGAGACTCATGTTACAAGGAAAGGGAGAAAACCAGATGGGCAGGTTTGAAGGATGTTTTAAAGCAGGTGTAAACTGTTGTTTTTGTTTTTAAATGGGCACTGCCATACTCTCAGGTACAGTAAATGGTTGGCTGTAGGAAGGAAATGTCTTTTACTTTTTTTTTGGTGGGGAGTAGGGATTAGGTACTAGGGCCCTTTACCACTGAACTAAATCCTTAGCCCTTTGTATTTTATTTTTAATTTTTTTTTTTAATTTTAAGACAGGGTCTCACTAAATTGCTTAGGGCCTCACTAAATTTCTGAGGCTGGCCTAAAACTTTTATCTTCCCTGCCTCAGGATTACAGATGTGGGCTACCACTCTGGCAGTTATTGACTCTTTTTGTTTGTTTTGGTGCTGGGGATTGAACCCAAGGGCATTTTACCATTGAGCTACATCCCCAGTCCTTTTTATTTTTTGAGACAGGGTCTCACTAAGTTGCTTAGGGCCTCACTAAATCGCTGAGGTTGACCTTGAACTTGCAACCATCCTCCCTCAATCTCGCCAACATGCCTGACAGTTACTGACCTTTTTAAAAATTAATTTATTTTTTTTAATTGTAGATGGACACAATACCTTTATTTATTTATTTTTATTTGGTCCTGAGGATCTAACCTAGTGCCTCACACATGCTAAACAAGTACTCTACCACCGAGCCATAACCCCAGCCCAGTTACTGACTCTTAACAGTAGGCCAAGGTTAAATCTGAGAAAAGCCCATTGGTACCTTTCCTATTATTTTAGTAGGAATGATGAATATTTATTAAGCTTCCACATATATTTTTTGGGGGTGTTACCGGGATTGAACTCAGGGGCACTAGACCACTGAATTACATCCCCAGCCCTTTTTCATATTTTATTTAGAGACAAGGTCTCACTGAGTTGCTTAGTGCCTCACTTTTGCTGAGGCTGGCTTTGAAGTAGCAATCAGCCTCAGCTTCCTGAGGCACTGGGATTACAGGCATGCACCACCATGCCTGGCTTGGCGCTATATACATATAAATATATAGGATATATATATATACACATTTATTTTATTCATTTATTTATATACGGCACTGAGAATTGAACCCAGTGCCTCACACATGCTAGGCAAGTGCTCTACCCCTGAGCCACAACCCCAGCTCATTGGTCCCATATATTTTAAGTCAAGGATTTTCCCTATCAAGGGATGCCTGGTATCATCATTAGGTTGTATACCTGAAGTTATGTTTTTTTAAAATTAGAGCTTTATGGTTACACATAGTAGTTGGGTTTATCCCGACATACTCATACATGTGGAGTTATGTTTTCAGTGGAGAGGGCACATAGAGCTTAAGGCCACTGAACCTCCTTACCCTTCCTTATGTTCCCCACACGCATCTGAACTTATCATTATCCGCCCCTGAAGATCAGCTCCTCTCCTGCAGATCAATTCTTCTGCTTTCTTTATTCTCCATCTTAGAATGTTACCATTACCCAACCAGTTCGCCAAGCCAGAAACCTGAGAATCAACTTGGACATTTCCTCCTTTCTCAGTCCCCATGTCCAATCCATCTCCAAGTTGGGATTTTCTCTGAGAGCTCTCATCTCCTTAGTATCTCTTTACCTCCATCACTGTACTGGGGATAGAACCCACCAGGGGTACTCTACTCCTAAGCCACATCTCAGTCCCTTTTGATTCTTGTTATTTTTTATTTTGAGACAGAGTGTGACAAAGTTTCCCAGCCTGTCCTCAAACTTATGATCCTCCTGCCTCAGTCTCTCAAGTGGCTGGGAGACTATACTACAAGTGTATGCCACCACGCCTGACTCTATCATCTGACATCAGGCCATGGGCATCTCATACTTGGAAGATAGCCACTGTCTCCCAGTAACCACTCGGATATCTTGCAACTCCACCCTGTTACTTTCCTGAGTAACCTGCTAGTCAATGGGCCATTTGGGGATATCCCTGACTTACTCTGTATTCACCCCTCAGTTAATCTGAGCACACTGGCATATCCCTGAGAAAACTAAGAATCCAACTCCCAAATCATTTATAGATAATGTAGATAATTTTAAACAACAGTATCTCTGAAGTCACAGGAGGGAAATTTACGCTATAAATACATAGTGTGCTTCCTATTGCAGTCCCCTAAACCATTCCTCCCCTTTTCATAGGTTCCCCCATAACGGCAGCTGCAGTCACATTCCTCCTTGCTCCATTCCCTTCCTCTGCTATCCTGCAGCTGCTCCCCAGTCAAATTAGCTCCCAGTGTCCTCCTCACTTTATTTATCCAACCCTCTTAGCTGTCACTTCCCATTGAGAGAGTCTCCACCCATTATAACTCCTTAAAATCCTATAGTGCCTATACACTGCTCTCAGCAGAGTCCAAATGCCTTAAGTATTTTTGTACTGGAGCTTGAAACCAGGACTTCATGCATGCAAGGCAGGCACTCTACCACTGAGCTATATCTCCAGGGGTAGGGTAGAGGGATTTCACCTGGCCTGTGATATTTTCTTCTATCTGGGTGATCACTCATTCTATTCTTTTGTCTGAAATGCCCTTCCCTTTTCTCCTCTGGTTAACTCCTGCTAGTCCTTTAGGACTCAGCCTATGCTGGGCATGGTGGCACACACTTGTAATTCCAGCAACTTGGAAGGCTGAGGCAGGAGGATTGTGAGTTCGAGGCCAGCCTCAGTAATTTAGTGAGGCACAAAGCAACTTAGTAAGACCCAGTCTCAAAATAAAAAACACAAAGGACTGGGGATGTGGCTCAGCTGTAAAGCACTCTGGGTTCAATTCTGAATTTAAAAAAAAAAAGGATTTAGCCTACACATCTCCTCCTAGAACCTAACCTTAGGATCTCTAAGACATTGTCAGATGGCCCTCTACCATGGTCTCAAGCAATTTACCCCCTATCACAAGTGTATTCTGCATGACTTTGAATAGCACCTTGTATATAGAACTTGAGGACAGAGTTTAATTACTAGATGTCCTGGGTCTCAAACAGGGCCTAAATTATAGTTTGTATTCAAAGATGTTGAATAACTTGATGAACAAATGCTCAAAATGGCATTCCTTACTAGAATCTGTGGCTTTAGCAGAGAATAGAGCCCATGAACCCTTTGTGCATGAAGTCATAATTTTGTACTCATTTGTGTTCTCCACCTGAAAAAAATCGGTATCTGGATTCAGAGGAACAAAATTCACCTCTGGAATTTCAAGAATGACCATAAATGCCTCTTAACAAATGTAGCTCTTCTCTTTATAATCCAAGAATTTGCCACATCCTGCATCTTCTGTGCTAGGTAACTAACCCCCTTCAGAAGATTTTGCACAATACAATGCACTCAGTCGTTACTATTCTTACTATTTGTAAGTAGTCTTCCACCTAGAGTCTTATAGGTCATTTAGTTGGCTCCTCTCTCCCTAGGAGACTGCCCAATTGACTCCAACAACATTTTCTTTTTTTAATATTTATTTTTTAGTTTTAGGTGGACACAATATCTTCATTTTTTATTTTTATGTGGTGCTGGGGATTGAACCCAGTGCCTCATGCATGTAGGCAAGTGCTCTACCTCTGAGCCACAACCCCAGTTCAACACTTTTCTTTAAAAAAAAAAAAAAATCTATACAGGCAATAATTAAACAGGAGTGATAGGAATGAGAATGGTATTATCACACCTATGTACACCCCTAAAAATGAGAAGGCATATGGACTATGGGATGCCTTTAGGATAGGTAAGCTCCTAGATGATTGCACACTTAGACTTTGGATCATATTTGGGGTGAGCATGGCAGTGCACATCTGTAATCCCAGTTACTCAGGAAACTGAATAGGTTAGGTTAGACTGGGAAATTTAGTGAGACTCTGTCTTAAAATAAAATTTAAAAATGGGCTGGATGTAGCATTCAGTGGTAGAGCACTTGCCCAGCATGTGAGGCCCTGAGTTCAATCTCCAGTGAAAACACACACACATACACACACACACACACACACACACACACACACACACACAAAATCATATTTGGCTACGTATCTTTTCTGCTTGCTTTCTGAAGCCCAGCAGAGAGCTGTTGGAGGCAATACATAATCCAGGATATAACACACAGTCTGATGTTTTATTTAGAAATCATTTATTTTTATTTCAAATTCAAAGGTAGTACATGCTAGATAAAATTTGATACAGAAAAGAATAAAATTAGAGAAATCAATATCATCAAGAGTTATCTTCACAAATTAACTAATTTATTTTTGGTACCAGAGATTGAACCCAGGGGTGCTTTACCAGTGTGCTACATCCCCAGTCCTTTTTATGTTCTCATTTGAGAACATAAGCTGGCTTCGAACTTATGATCCTCCTGCCTTAGCCTCCTGAGTTGCTGGGATTACAGGTGGTGCCACTGTGTCCGACTTCTTCACAATTAAAAAAAAAAAAAAAAGGAAAGAAAGAAAAAGAAAGACATATCTCCAAAATATTTGGAAGGATATTTTTTTTCTACACTTTTTTGTAACAAGCAGCAAATATATTGTATTAGAAGTGAGCGAACATTTTATTTATTTTTTATTTGTTTTTAAAGAGAGAGAGAGAGTGTTTTTTTTAATATTTATTTTTTAGTTTTCGGCGGACACAACATCTTTGTTTGTATGTGGTGCTGAGGATCGAACACGGGCCACACGCATGCCAGGGGAGCACGCTACCGCTTTGAGCCACATCCCCAGCCCTGAGAGAACATTTTATAACATTTGATTTCCTTTTTCGGTTTATTTTATTTTCAGTGTATGAAGATGGAATATAGTTGCACTAGTTGCAATAATCTTAAAGTCTATAGAAATGTATGTCATCTAAAGTGAAAAGTTTCAACCAGTATTGGTGGCACATACTTATTATCCCAATGACTCAGGAGGATTGTAAGTTCTAGACCAGCCTGGGCAACTTAGCAAAACCTTGTCTAAAAATAAAGTAAAAAGGGGTGAGTGTGGTTTAGTAGTAGAGGGCCTCTGGGTTACCTGCCCCCCACCCCCCTACTCCCGCCAAAATAAATGAAGTGAAAAGTTTCTACAGTGGCATTTTTTTTTTTTTGATTGCTTGTTTTGTTTTGTTGTGGGGA
The DNA here is from genome assembly GCF_964194105.1 of Spermophilus citellus. NCBI lineage: Eukaryota > Metazoa > Chordata > Mammalia > Rodentia > Sciuridae > Spermophilus > Spermophilus citellus. The sequence goes on from NC_138184.1 coordinate 78,860,023, forward strand.
TTGAACCCATACCTCATGCATGCTGGGAACATGTTCCACCACTGAGCTTACATTCCCAGGCCTCCACTGTTGCATTTTTTTTTTTTTTTTTTTTTTTTTAGTTTTAGATGAGCACAATACTTGTATTTTTATTTATTTATATGCTGAGGATTGAACCCAGGGCCTCACATATGCTAGGCAAGTGCTCTACCACTGAGCCACAATCCCAGCCCAACACTGTTGGATTCTTTATAGACAACTGGTATTAACCAGTTTACTAGATGTTTTCAGAATATATATTTACATGTATACATATTAGACATTTTTTGGTGGGGTGTGTTACTGGGGATTGAACCCAGGGGCACTGTTTTTTCACATCTCCAGCCCTTTTTATTTTTTCAGACAGGGTCTCACCAACTTGCTTATTAGGGCCTTGCTAATTGCAAAAACTGGCCTTAAACTTGAGATCCTCCTGCCTCAGCTTCCCAAATCCCTGGGATTACAGGTGTGCACCACCATTCCTACTTAAGCACAATTTTTAATTCACTTTAATTTTAACTAAAATTAATGTGACCTTAATATCATATTAAAACATGGATTAGCTGGGTGTGGTGGTGCTTGCCTATAATCCCAGTGGTTGGGGAGACGGAGGCAGGAGGATTGCAAGTTCAAAGACAGCCTCAGCAACTTAGCGTGGCCCTAAGCAAGTTGGCAAGAACTTGTCATGAAATAAAAAATAAAAAGGACTAGGGATGTGGCTCAGTGGTCAAGCTCCCCTGGGTTCAATCCTTGGCACCAAAAAAACAAAACAAAATTAAATTAAAAAAACATAGCTTGGGGCTGGGGTTGTGGCTCAGTGGTAGAGTGCTTGCCTAGCATGTGTGAGGCACTGGGCTAGAGTCTCAGCACCACATATAAAGAAATAAAGGTCCATCAACAACTAATAAAATATTTTAAAAATATGGCTTAATAACTAGACAACATTTGATGTTATTGTATTGAACCACTCTCTTATTACCAGGAATTTAATTTTTAATTGCACAGAATACGATGATAAATATACATAATTACTGTGTAGATTTTTTTAATGATAAAATCTTTCAAGCAGAATTACAAGATCAAAGGTATGTGTAAACCAGGTATGGAGTCGCACACCTGTAATCCCAGTGGTTTAGGAGGTTGAAACGGGAGGATCTCAAGTTCAAAGCCAGCCTCAGCAACTTAGCGAGGCCCTAAGCAACTTGGTAAGACCTTGTCTTGAAATAAAAAAATAAAAAGGACTGGGGAAGTGGCTCAGTGGTGAAGTGCTCTTGGGTTCAATCCCGTACCAAAAAAAAAAAAAAAAAAAAAAAATATATATATATATATATATATGTATATAGTATATGCATATTATCAGGCACTCATGTACACTATTAATTTGCCTTGGAAAATGACTATTCATTATTCAGTAGTTACTTTGTGGGTGACTTATTTTAGTTGTTGTATTTGTTTTGTTTTGTTTTTGTAGTACTGGAGATTAAACTCAGGGGCATTCTACCATTGAGCTATACCCTCAGACCATTTTGTTTTTTATTTTGAGACAGAGTCTCCTAAGAACTGAATTGTGATTCTCCTACCTCATACTCCTGAGTTTTTGGGATTACAGGTGTGTGACACAGTGCCCAGCTTTTTAAAAGAGGCTCAGTGGCATAACCAGAAATCAACAACCTTCTGACTAAATGTTGACTTTATTCCTTTGATACTGCTAGCATTAATGGAGTCTGTTTTTAAGAAATTTTCTCAACCAGGGGAAGTGGCCCATACCTATAATCCCAGCTACTTGGAAGGCTGAGGCAGGAGGATCACAAGTTCAAGGACAGCCTGGGCAATTTAGCAAAACCCTGTCTTGAAAAACAGAATTAAACAGGGCTGAGGATGTAGCTTTGTGGTAGAGCATCCCCGAGGTCAACCCCATACCAGAGGGAGGGGAAGAGAGAGAGAGAGAGAGAAAGAAAAAAAAAATTCTTATCTCCTTCAATATTTTATTGTGAAAAAATTTAAACAGAAAGGTTGAGAGAATGGTACAGTGAACACCCACCCACTCACTGGCTAGAGTCCATAGTTAACATTCTGCTATTTTGTCCATCCATGAAGCCACCACCATTTCTTTTTCTTTTCTCTTTGGTGATCAAACCAAGGAACTGTGCATGCTAGGCAAGTGCTTTACCAAATGAACACCCCAGTTGAAGTTTTGTTTTTGTTTTTTGGTACTGGGGTCACATCCTCAGTCCTTTTTATTTTTAAATTTTGAGACAGGTTCTCTCTAAATTGCTTAGGGCCTTGCTAAATTGTTGAGGCTGACCTCGAATTTTCGATCCTCCTGCCTCATCCTCCCCAGTTGCTGGGATTACAGGTATGCACCACCATATCCGGCACAAGTCCTCAGTTATAATGTCCCAGGTTACAATGCTCTGTTTTAAATGGTTTGAATGTGAACTGCAAGGTGGGAGTTTAGCTGGGTTCTGTATTTGCACTCAGGATGCAAACAGGGGGCATGGCTCTAGATTCTAATCCTGACTCCACTCTGAGACTTCAGTTTTCTCTCCTGTAACACTGGGGGGGGGGGTCCCTCCTTCCTGGGTAAAGATTCAAAGCGCAAATCACCAGATAACATTCTAACAGTAATGGCTGTGATAGTTCTCATGTAATCTTTTACACCCTCATCCCCCACAACCACAAATCCAAGATCTGAGGACCACCTACGGTTTACACCATCAGGTCTAAGCAGCTGTTAAATGAGCACAGGGTGGGCCAGAGGGCTACTGACCTGAGGCTGCGGACCGCGTCAGTCCACCACTCGGGACTCGTTCGGTTCGCTGCAGGTCGGCCTGCGATCGGGCCTGGATCCTTCCCTCCGGCGCCCTGCACGCAGAGTGACAGCTGCGCGCCGATCCCGAGCGTGCCCGCGTCACCTCAGGGAGTGCTCATAAAGGCCTGTGAGGTAGGCGGCGCTACAGAGGGAGAAATCGAGGCTCAGGGAGTCTCTCGCTCAATCCAAGCAGCGGGTTAGCGAACTGCTTTTGAGGATTGAACCCTAACTGCGCTACCTTTGGCGTCTCGGAGACCCGCCTGCACCTACAGGGGGCGCCGACAGTCGCGCATGCGTAATCATCGCGGCCGCGTCCCCTTTAAGAAATTCCTTTAGCCTCGGACCCCTTTGCTTCCGCTCCGCGTTCCCACAATGCTGTGCGGCTGAGCGCCTCGGAGCCCGCGGGGACGCTGCCGGGGAACCCGGGCTGAGGCGGCAGCGGCGCGACGTGGGCTGCGGCGGGCCCGCGGCGTCGGGCGGTGCGGATGTCGGGCTGGGCGGACGAGCGCGGCGGCGAGGGCGACGGGCGCATCTACGTGGGAAACCTTCCGACCGACGTGCGCGAGAAGGACCTGGAGGACCTGTTCTACAAGTACGGCCGAATCCGCGAGATCGAGCTCAAGAACCGGCATGGCCTCGTGCCTTTCGCCTTCGTGCGCTTCGAGGACCCCCGGTGAGGCCCCCGCGGGTCTGCCCGCCTGCAGGCCCCAGCCCCTGCCCGCGCTCCGCTCCCCTCCCCCCGCTGGCCTCCCTTCCCCCTCAGCGCGGACCCCTCGCGGCGCCCCCGGATGGAGGAGGAGGAGGCCTCTTCTCGCCGCGGGCTTCGGGCGGTCCTCTGCTCCGTCGTCACTTCCTTTATTATTATTTTATTTAGAAACACAAAATCGAAGCTTTTGGAGGGCCAGATCCCGCCCAAACTGGCCTTGGGGATGGTAAAAATTAGCGTTCGCTCCTTCGCGGCCGGAGAGGCGTCCGCAAGGGGACGCGGACCGGGCTAGGAGAGCTCCGGCCCCTAACTAGCCCCGGGGGAGACTCGGCAGGGTGCAGAAGTAACCCCCGCCCACCCACCCCCCCTGCCGAACTCGCCGTTGGGGGGAACAGACTGCGGGGGCACGGATGTTTTGGGAGGTGGCAAAGAGGGCTCTAAGAAGGCTCGGTGAAGGACCCGATCTCCAGCCCGCGCGCGCCTCTCCACAAGGCCAGAACCTGGCCCGGATAAAGGACTCGGGGGCTTAGGGGGACTTCTGAAACAGCTTGAAGGACGGTCTTTCATCCCACTCCTCTCTAATGAGGGAGGCCTTACTAGATGCTGAAGGTCCCAGGGATGTGGAAACTTTAGATCCCTAGACTTGCTCGAAGGGATCTTTGTGATTTTGCAAACATTGTTGGGATTCTGGCCGGAAAAAGCCCAGGAACTTTCAAAAACTGCGGTCGATGCTCAGAAGCTACTGCTCTGCACTGGTCACTATTATTTAGCTGGGGTTAAATAGGAGCTGGCCCCATTTTCCCAGCATCGTGTCGAGGAAGGGTTCTCTGCTTCACTGCCAGGAATATCCGTAGCGTGTGTCCTGCCTCCCGGGAGAGCATCTGAGGTTGAGGTGGCAGGAAGCACCCTGAGGCTTTGATGGCTGAAGACTGACAGGGCTAGCTGCTGATGTCTTGCCATTTGCCTCAAAAGTGGAAGGGGGCATTTTTACACCTAAACAAGAAAGGGCTGTGTCCCCGTTATTATTACAGTCCACTGTGTATTTTCCACAGTGTGTCAGATCCATGCTGTATACTTAGCATTTTCAGTAATCTATAGGGAGATACTGTTAGCCACATTTCATAGTTGAGGAAATGAGGATTTGGAGAGTTGTGATAAAAGAGTCTAGTAAGGGTTCAAATCTTATTTGTTCTGCCCTTAGAATACATACTTGCTGTGTGCTATGTTACATTGTCATTTCTTCTTTTAGTCCTTTCATAATAGAAAAGCTATATTCTGATATCAATATGTGAGAAGTTTCAAAGTATTTTGCACATTAATATCTCATTTTATCCTTACAGTAACTCTGTGACATTAGTATACTGTTCATGTTAGAGATTTAAAAGCTTGATTACACTTAACCATGGGTGATTACTAGTAAGAGGCAAAATGATTTAAAGTCAATTTTTTGTTTCATATTGGGGATTGAACTCAGAGACACTCTATACTGAACAGCATCTCTAACCCTTATTATTTATTTTGAAACAGGGCCTCACTAAATTGCTGAGGCTGTCCTCCAATATGGGAACCTCCTGAGTAGCTGGGATTACAGGCATATACCACTATGCAACTTCAATTTATATTCAAAATCTATTCTTAACCCTAGCAGCTATGCCCCTCCCATATTGCATTATAATCCAGGTTGCTCTGGGATGTGGTCCTTGTTGCTTTTCATCCTGGAATATCTCAGGGTTTTTTTTGTTTTGGAGTTTTTTTGTTTTTGTTTTTGTACTGGGAATTGAACCCAGAGGCACTTAACCACTGAGCTATATCCCCAGGCCCCCCTTTTTAATATCTTTATTTTTTAGTTGTAGATGGACAATACTTTATTTATTTATCTTTATGTGGCGCTGAGGCTGGAATCCAGTTGCTCACACATGCTAGGCAAATACCACTGAGCCACAGTCCCACTCCCCCAGCCCTTTTTGTTTATTTTGAGGCAAGGTCTTGCTAAGTTGCTTAGGGCCATATTAAATTGCTGAGGCTAGCTTTGCACAGTGATCCTCCTGCCTCAATCTTGTGTTGTTGGGATTACAGAGAGGGGACACCATGCCTGGCTCTTTCTCTAGTCTTTAAGGTAGTTGGCCTTGTGGAATAACTTCCAGGGGCTTATGTTTGGTATGCATGGTGGTGCACATCTGTAGTTCAGCTACTTTGGGAGGCTGAGGCAGGAGGATCAGTTGAGTCCAGGAGATGGAGACCAGCCTGGGCAACATAATGAGACCCACTCTAAAAAACCAACAACAACAACAACAAAATATAACATGAGAAACAGCTCATCAAGGTTGAAGGAACTGGATTATTGGCAAAATTAGTTGTCTGCCAACAACCTACATCTTCTTTAGTCTTCTTAGAATTTATCCTTTTACCTGTCCATTATCATTTCATACCTAGAAGACTGTGTTTGACAGCTCTAAAGTTTAATTCAATACCATGAAAGGTTTTCATCCAAAGCAAAGGTACATTAAGATCCTGTTTTATGCTGGGCCCAGTGACACTCCTATAATCCTAGTGACAGGAGTTTGAGGCAGAAGGATCACAAGTTGGAGGCAAGCCTGGGCAATTTAGTGAGACCTTGTCTCAAAATGAAAAATTAAAAGAGGCTGTGCATGTAGCTCAGTGGCAGAGCGCCCCTGGGTTCAATCCCTAGTATACCCCCCCCTCAAAAAAAAAAAAAAGAAACTGTTGTTTTCCCCCTTTACTTTCCATTTATACTCACTTTATGCCTCTCATTGGGAAATCAGTCAGCTTCCTGGGCAGCACTAATTTCAAACCTTTCTTTGCAGAGATGCTGAGGATGCAATTTATGGCAGGAACGGTTATGATTATGGCCAGTGTCGGCTTCGTGTGGAGTTCCCCAGGACTTATGGAGGTCGGGGTGGGTGGCCCCGTGGTGGGAGGAATGGCCCTCCTACAAGAAGATCTGATTTCCGAGTTCTTGTTTCAGGTATGTTCCTTTCAAACTTGATGAAATGATACATACACCACTTAGTGTAGAGTCTGGCTTCTAAGGAATGTTAGTGGTTATTCTTCACTGCATGGAATATGTGGGCTTTCTTTTCAGTAACCTGTGCCAAAGCCCTGCTCTGGCCTGCCAGTGAGGCAGGTATCCTGCAAATGGTATTGCAGTAGTAGTTCACTCTGGGTAGAACATAAACCTGATTATAAAGGAGTTACCTAGTGGTGAAAAGGAAATTGATGTTAGAACTCTTTGAGTTTGAAATCTGAAGATGTTTTTGTTAGGAACATACCTTGATATCAGACTTGCTAGAAAGACATCACAGGAGCCAGATTGGAACAACTTACTCAGCCTTAGATCCTTAAAAAAGGCGAGATTTTGTGGTGATTTGAGAATTATATTAAAAACCAACCAAAGAAAACTCCACAACCAAATCTTACTATATTGGAAAGTATGAAACATTTCTGTTTATCAACAAGTGATAAAATTCTTAGAGGTTTATGTATCTTTGAAACATTAACACAATGGTAAAGACCCAAGGTCCTCTACACATTGCAGAGAAATATTAGGGCCCTAGTGGAGTGAAATGTATTGAGGAACCTGGCACCTTTTTAATATGTGAATGTTCTACAATCACAGCCAGTTACCATGTGCTTAAAAGTGATACTCAGTATCTGCCTATCTTGTGTCCCTTTGTAATTTTTTTTAACCCTAGAACTCTATTCCCTCCTTCAGGATGTCATACATTATCTTTTTTTCTCTCCATGCTGCTCTGAAATCCTGCTTAGAAAACTATTAGGAAATGGCTGCAGTCCTGAGCTGTGAGCGGTAAACACAGCCTTTGAGAGCAGGAGCACATTTCCTTTTCATGACACCAGGTAGGGTTGTATGACTCCCGACTAGTTTTAGCGTCTGAGTATTACCTTTCCCCCCACTGTAGTGAAGAATGTTGGTGATCTCTTAAGAGGTACTTTGTTTGGTTTGTCAGTCACTTGCTCCTATGAGAAAACAAACTTTTTTAGATTTTTGTTGTTAAATTTCAGCTACACTTTGGTTATTTTGTTGGCTTATTTCAAAATTTCCATGTCCTGGGAAAACCTGCAGGCAAGAAATAATTGGTACTGATAAATTTCATAATGGGAAGTTTTGGGAGTTTGACATTGTCTATGAAGAACAAAGAAAGAGGCTATGAATTTTGCTCTGTTGGGAAGGTTTGGTCTCTAGAAGATAAGACTAGGACCAGCTTCTCAATTACCACACATGTATCTCAGTGCTTTTCTCTGGTTTTGAGTCCCTTATCAATATTTGCGATTTGGGGACCCTTAGGAATTAAGCAATTCATAGAGAAGAGACCATAGATATTGCTGACTCTTATCAGGGCAGTAGACATGGCTGAAGAATATGGGTTCTTCTCTTATGTTTTCTGTGCCTAGGACTTCCTCCTTCAGGCAGCTGGCAGGACCTGAAAGATCACATGCGAGAAGCTGGGGATGTCTGTTATGCAGATGTGCAGAAGGATGGAATGGGGATGGTCGAATATCTCAGAAAAGAAGACATGGAATATGCCCTGCGTAAACTGGATGACACCAAATTCCGCTCTCATGAGGTAGGGCCTTCCTTACCTTCTATTTCTAGGTCATTCCACCCAACCCTAACCTAGCAGTAGTACTAACAGGCTATGCATTTGCTATTTGTTTGATGATCTCACATTACCATTAAAGATCTATTTTAAGTGAAAAAAAAATTGCCATGCCTAAAATACTGATGTAGTCTATCATAATGTGGTGGATTACCCTGTGATACTACCCCCTATACCACTGGCTCAAATAGCAATTTCTCTTATAACTGTCCCTCTTCTGTGTCTAGTCTGGGATTTATAGGCCAACCTCTTCCCTTATTGGTACTGCTGACAGTACTGAGTTATTACCTTACTGTTCCTTTTCCATTATAGTGCAGGTCTCTTTTGAAACTTGAGCCACCTTGCCATCATGTTGTAGTAGCCACCTCATCCTTGGGGCAGAGTTCCTGATGTTCTTCCTTTCAGGAAGACAGCTGCTGCTTTGGATCTCTCAATTTGATTCAAGTGGTGATTGTCCCTTTGGTACCGTTTTGCCCAGACACCAGACTGTCAATTGGACACTGACCTTCTTTTCTGGTTATCTATCCTGAGTTGCTATGGTGTTTGGGGATACCTGGGGAAGATAGAGCTCTAGGCTCATTTCTTTTTCTGAGAATTCATATAATTCTCTAGTTTTATGATTTGGAGGCTGGTCCTTGCATGGCTTAACAATGCTTTAGCTCAGACTGTCATTTACAGCTTGAATTTGGAAACAGAACAGTACCTGGTCCTCCCTATAAGGCAGGGCTTCAATAAGGGTAAATCCAATGACTGACTTTTACCTAATGTGACAAACAATTGGTTGAGAACAGAGGGCTGAGAGAGAGTCCAGCCTAGATATGATTCTTCTTCTGGTTATTAATTTTTTAAAAAATATTTTTAGTTGTCAATGAACCTTTATTATTGAATTCGTTTATATATGGTGCTGAGAATTGAACCTAGTCCCTCACACATGGTAGGCAAGTGCTGTACTACTGAGCCACAACCCCAGCCCCTGGTTATTAATTTCTTAGATTGTGTCCATATGTAAAATAGTTTCATAATAACCTGGTCACTGGACTTACCAGGAAGCTAATCTAGGAGGATAACAAGAGCATTAGCCCAGGACCTACGAGGTAGTAAACAGGAGGTAGCTTCTGTAGATGCACATTTAAAATGTCAAATTGCCACTTATTATTTGTGTCAGTCTTCATTTTCTTCCTTTTTGAAATGGGATAGTAAAGAGTACCTACCTCTAACATTGTGAGGATTTAATAAGAGAGCACTGCTAGATATGGTAAGAGCTAAGGACTTATTGTTAGGCAGCTGATTAGATCTTGGTTTGCTTATTCTTCTGGCTCTTATTTTTTTTTTTTTCTTTTCTTTACTCTGTTCAAATTTCAGGGTGAAACTTCTTACATCCGAGTTTATCCTGAGAGAAGCACCAGCTATGGCTACTCACGGTCTCGGTCTGGGTCAAGGGGCCGTGACTCTCCATACCAAAGCAGGGGTTCCCCACACTACTTCTCTCCTTTCAGGCCCTACTGAGACAGGTGATGGGAATTTTTTTCTTTATTTTTTAGAAGAACTGAGCTGCTTTGTGCTCAGAATCTACATTCCAGATTGATGATTTAGCGTCTTAGGAAATTTTTTTAATTTTTTTTTTAAGGAAAAAGAAAACTACATAATTTCTACCAGGGCCATATTAGCAGTGAAATGTTTAAACTGCAGAATTTGTGGTTTTGGTTCAGAAACAAGTTGTATATTTTTCACCCCTGATTATGGGAAAAAAAATCAGTGCTATGTCTTTGTGGGTTGCTCTGCTATGGAGATCAGCAGTTACTGTGACTGAGTCGGCCCATTCTGTTTAGAAATATATTTTAAACGTTTAGTAATTGACATGTGTTGTTGTCCTTGATTAAGTACATAGATTTCACCTAAGAGGTACACTGGTTTAAGGAAAAAAAAATTATTGAGTCATAGGAGCACCTTGTACCAAATTTGTTTTTGTATTTTGATGCTGGGAATTGAACCTAGGGGTGCTTTTACCACTAAGCTACATCCCCAGCCCCTTTTTATTTATTTTGAGATAGGGTCATTTATTTTGCTTAGGGTCTTTTTAAATTGCTCAGGCTGGCCTCCAACTTGGGATCCTCCTGTGTCAGCCTCTTGTACCCAATTGGTAAGGAGTAGATATAGATTGTTTTACTTGGGGATGATAGTTGCTCTGATAGTGGTTTGAGAACTTCAACCTCAAGTACAGATTCAAAATTCTAATTCAAGGCCAACCTTGTAAATTAAATTGCCTAAAAGAAAAAAAAAGGGAGCATTGCAGATAAGAGAATGGGAAGAATCAAAATGCCCAGGGCTTTTTTTTTTTTTTTTTTTCTTTTGGTAGCAGGAATTGAGCCCATGGTTGCTTAACCGCTGAGCCACATCCCCAGGCTTTGAACTTGGGATCCTCCTGCCTCAGCCTCCTGAGCCACTGGGATTACAAGTGATGGCCACTGCAGCCTGCTCCAGGACTATTTTTATAAGTTTTTTTTTCTTTTTTTCCCAGAAAGAGAAACTAGTAACATATTTGCATATAATCACTTTGTCGGGTGGAAGAAGGTTTTAGGTTAAGAGTTCAAGCTATAATCTACTTTTTTTTTTTTTTTTTTAATGTTGAGACAAGACCTCACTAAGTTGCTGAGGGTGGTCTTGAACTTGTGGTCCTCCTCCCTCAGCCTCTTAAGTGGCTGGACTTACAGGTGTGTCACCACACCCAGCCAATTTGAACACTTTTAAGACCTGAGCAGAAAGTTAGTCCTCTTGTTCTGAATAAGGTGGATACCCAAGAACAAATGCAGGTACAACTGGTAAGGGAAAGATAGATGACAACTCAGGTTGTCACAGTAATCAGATACTGTCTACCAGATTTTTATTAATATTCTACCAGAGTTTATATATATATACAAGTTCACTTATATAGTTTGGTAGACAGTTTTTTAGGAGGAAATAATGTTTTCCATACTGAACAGGTCTGTAAGCAAGTACAAGATTGATTTCCTTGGAAGCTGACTTTTGCTCTTTACTATCAGGAATTCAGTGCCTTGTTTTGGCCAGATTTTTTCCAGCTCTGTCTTCAGAAGAGTCAGATACTAAGAAATGCTTAAACATCCATTTTTTTCAGGTGATTAAAGAAGTGGGAACGATAGGGTTCACAGTAACAAAATACCATCATTGCTCTTCCACATGCTCATGGGGTATCCCCTTCCCAGAATGACTACTCGAGTCTGTTGGGAAGGGCAGTTGTTCACCCAGCTGTGGCAAAGAGATATTACCTGTTTGAAAACAATAGGAAAGAATGTTACAGCTGAACCTGCTATCCACCTGGCTCTAGCCAGATCTAACTAATCACTTGTTTTTCATGGAAGTAAGTGTGGCTTCAATCCCATTTTCCTGGGTATCTGAAAGAATTACAGTTATAAGTGAAGCCAAGTTAAATGCACACTTTTCAATAAGGAGTAGAGATAGACTGCATTCATTTTGTTCCAACAAGTGGTCTGAAGCAAGGTTTGTTTGGAAGTTAGTATGTATTTGATCAGTAATCATCTGCTGAAGCAGTGAGAAGTTTATAAAATTTCTTAAGTGAATCAAAGGCATGTTTTAGAATTAGGTCGTAAGTTTGCTAGCCTGCCTTTCTATCCTTGTGGCAACCAGAACTGTCCTAACCTGGATGGTCTTAATGAGTCCCTTGAAGAGGTAACCTCTGCACTGACTAGAGCTGATGTTTTATGTGGAGGCTGCCCAGAATGCTTCTCCCCCAAGAGATGTCCCATTCTCAATTGCCAAAGGGGTGTAGCAGCTCTGAGTACTGACACATATGCACAGGAGATAAAAACACTCAACCTACCCATGATTCTGGATTTTATTGGCGAGGAGTTCTTTTAAAGCTCCTACAGTAAGGTTAAAGATGACATTCTCCAGGAATCTGGCTTGTAGGTATGTTTTATTTGGCCTGCATAGTACTTCATTGTTTTTAATTTGAATTGATTGCCAACAATTAAAATTTTGGAAATATCTTACAAAAATGCCAGATACCCACATTCTCTGGGAAAATGGGCTCACATTCCTACTTGATGGTCTCAAAAGAAGCAGTGAATGCCAGCTATTTCCTTAGGCAGTGCTTCAGATTTGCCACCCACCATAAACCCCCCGTCCTGTTTTGCTGTTTCCCAATGCTTACTACACCATAGAGTAAGTATGATACCTGGACTCTACTGCCCTCCTAATGCCACACATACCTGGGGGGGCCACAAAATACTCTTCCACCACACGATGGGAGTTTTGCAGTAGTTCTTCAGCACAGTTGCCTTCTGCTATGTTGTCGGATCTCAAGTACAGACATCTACAAAACCCAGAAGCTCAAAGTTACCATTGGAGAGAATGGGGCTTCTAGGGCAGTGGAGAAGGTCAAGAATGGGAGAACAAGGGAACAGCATATTCTTGATTTATGGTCACTGCTCCAGGATAAAGGAGCTATGATCGGGAGTAGACCAAATATTCATCTACAGTTTATAGATTCTCCCAACAACTATGAGGTAAGTGGTAATTAATTTTCAGAATCTATTTTTCTTTGCCGCTGGTACAAGGAATTGGACCCAGGGTCTCATGCAAGCTAGACAAGGGCTCTAGCACTGAAATACATCTCCATCTCTTTTTAAATTTAGAGATAGGGTTTTGCTAGTTGCTGAGGCTGGCCTCCAACTTTGGATCCTTCTGCCTCAGCCTCCAAGTCACTGGGATTACAGGTGTGTGCCACTCTGCCTGTCCCTAATGGGATTTGAATTTTGTCACAGAAGGGCAGGAATAACATGAATACCTGGGCAAAGGCTGCCTGTATATGAAGTCTAAGTTAAAAGATTCTTTTAAGAAAGGACTAAAAGAATCCTGGCATCCATCCCAGAGCTAGAAACAACAAATATTTACTCATACTATGAGAGTTGGTCTTAATCTATCTTAACTGTGGCCTTGAAGAGTGATCTTATCAGAACTTAAGTTTGTTCAAAAAATGAGGGCTATGTGTTGGTATTTTTAATGGGATTGTGCATTCATTTAAGACAACTTGGAGAACAAAAATAAAAACCACCCATAAAGGTAACCACTGGATTTTCTTTTTCTTTTTTTTAATATATCTTATTATTTTTTCCCCTGTCAGACTGGGGCTTGAAACCCATGTAGAATGCTTCATGATTGCTGGGAAGATTGAAAATAATGGCATTAAAAATAAGACCAGGGGCTGGGGATATAGCTCAGCTGGTACAGTGCTTGCCTTACATGCACAAGGCCCTGGGTTCAATCCCTAGCAGCCAAAAAAAAAAAAAAAAAAAAAAAAAAGTGGTGGGGGGAGGGCTGTGGCTGTGGCTCAGCGGTCGAGCGCTCGCCTCACATGTGTGAGACTGAGGGTTCGATCCTCAGCACCACATAAAAATAAGTGAAATAAAGGTATTGTGTCCAACTACAACTAAAAAATAAATGTTTTAAAAAAAATTAGAACTGGGGTAGGGACTCAGTGGTAGAGCCCTTGTCTAGCACTTGTGAGGCACTGGGTTCAAGTCTCAGCACCATAAATGAATAAAGGTCCATCAACAACTAATAATTTTAAAGAAAAGTGATCTCATATTGATGGGCCCACATTCCTTGCATTAAAAAGTGGGTGCTGAAGAAAAAAAGAAGGTGCTGAATGGCGTGTTCAATTTTCATAAAGAGCCAGTAAACCTACTATACCTTGGTCTCCATCACTTATTTGAAGTATTTGAATGTTCTGACAAAGATTCTGCTATCAACAACAGAAGCTTAAAAGCCACTGCTTCCCAACAGGTTTAACAGTAATTGATTCGTTCACTCATTGGATACAGGTTTCCTATGTAAGTGAGATTCCCAGGAAAACAAAATTCACATCTTTAAATAAATATCACATTTCCACTTAATTACTATTTACAATGAAGTCATTCCTAATAGATATCCCCATTTTCTTCTTCATCATGGGCTAATGAAACCAGCACCTCTGCTAGTGGCACAGCAAACCCCTTCATTTGGCAAACTGCTTAACTTTCCTGTACCCAGGATCTTATTTAAAACAGGAGCAGATGAACTATTCTGGTCTTTATTGTTTTTGTGGTATTGGGGATTGGATGCTGTGCCTCAGGTCAGTTATTGCTTGAGAAAGGTCCACTTCCTTTCTCAATTAAGAGTTCTATAAGATAAGTTAATATAGGGGCTAGGGTTGTGGCTCAGTGGTAGAGCGCTCATCTCGCACGTGTGGGACCCTGGGTTTGATCCCTCAGCACCATGTAAAAAATAAATGAGTGAAATAAAGGTATTGTGTCCAACTATAAAAATATTTTTTTAAAAAAGATAAGTTAATATAAATACTCCTAAGGCATTCATTTTGTGAATAGATCGATTTATTTCCTATGCATCGGGGCTAACATTAGTTATGTACTGTTTTTGAAAGAAATAAAGAAAATACTTCATTTTTTTTCTGTGTTCTGATCAGATGAGGAACCCTGGCAGAGCACTCACCTAGCACATGCAAGACCCTGGGTTTGATCCTCTGCACCACATAAAAATAAATAAAGGCATTGTATCCAACTACAATTAAAAAAATAAAATATTTTAGAAAAAAAAATCCCTCCCCACTAAAGCACCAAACCAAATCACACCAGAAGCTGAGGAAAGTGCTACTAAAAAAAAAAAAAAAAACAAACAAAACATGGAAAGTGCTGTGACACCACAGAATAAAGAAAAGTGACTCATTTGTGCTTCTGCTGGTCCTTGGGCTAGCTGATGGGCCAGTTCTGCCAAAGCTTTTTTTATTTTTATTCCAGGGGTGGGGGTAGATTAGGAGTGGGGATTGAACCCAAGGATGCTTCACCACTGAAGTACATCCTCATCCCCTTTTTGTTTTGAGACAGGTTCTCAAGTTACAACATGAGTTGCTCAGGGCATTGTTGAAGTTGCTGAGGCTGGCTTTGAACTCAAAATCCTCTTGCCTCAGCCTCTTGAGCCACTAGGATTATAGGCGTGCAGCTAGGGGTTCACTTTAGCTGGCATATCTATCGTAATGAGAGAAGAGGATTCTCTAGTATCTGAAATTCTGAGCCTTTGCATCTAAAAACATGCTTGTCTTTCAAGGTTGTGATAACTGAGATAATGCATATAAAGTCATACCCTAACATTAAGCACACTAATGCTTTTTAGCTCAAACCAAATGATATGTTACTAATATGCAAAGAAATTTCTCTTGGCCAGTCAGGACTTTTACACCAAGTATTGACTATTGCCTAAAACCCTGGTGAATACCTGTCTTTACTTTACCAGGTTCTGTTTCAGATTCAGTTAGTTTGTTCAAAAATTTAAGTCCCACAAATATCACATTTAAATAATAATAATCGTTAACCCAAACAATTTAAAATTTATGGAGACAGTGCAGGTCAGTAACAGGCCAAAATGAGATTCCAGCTGCAATTTCCTTGTTATCTTTTTCACAAACTCTTTCTAATGGAAATGTAATAGACTATATCCACCCTGTCCTCTTCCCAGCTGCTATGCATTTCTTTACAGTTACACACTGGTGACTTAGGAAATCCTGAATTCTTTGTTCTGTTTTCTTTTAACAAGGATATTAGTAAAGAACATTCATTCAGCCAGGTGCAGTGGTGCACACCTGTAATCCCAGCAATTCAGGAGGCTGAAGACAGGAAGGTCACAAGTTGAAGGCCAGTCTCAGCAGTTTAGCAAGGCCCTAAGCAATTTGGGAAGACCCTGTCTCAAAAAGGACTGAGGAGGTGGCTCAGTGGTAAAGTGCCCCTGGGTTCAATCCCCAATACCAAAAAAGAAAAAAAAAATTTCATTCAGCGAAAATGGAGTATCTACTCGGTGCTAGGCATTAAAAACATCAGGAGCAAAATCAAATATGCTCCCTGGATGAGCATGAGGAGAGGAGTAGACAATCAACAACCTTCATATAGAAGTATAAATACAAGTGATTGTCAGCTTATTGAACATCAAGAGAGCCACATGTCCTGAAAAAGGCCCTAACTCATTATGGTTTGTATCTGGAATGGTCACCTCAAGTTTCATAGTTTCAGGCTGAGACTGTGGCTCAACTGTAGTGCACTTACTTGCCTGGCATGTGTAAGGCACTCAGGGTTTGGTTTTCAGCACCATATATAAATGAATAAAAGATCTATCAACAAGAAAAAGAAATTCATGGTTTTGGGTGTTTTTTTGTTGTTGTTGTTGTTTTTTTTTTCTTTTGTAGGGATTGAATCCAGGATGCTTTTCAAAATAGACTGTTTTTAGCTGGGCACAGTGGCACACATTTCTAATCCCAGCAAATCTCAACTCAGGAAGTTGAGGTAAGAGGGTCAGCAACTTAATGAGTCTCTAAACAATTTAGTGAGAACCTGTAACAATAAAAACTAAAAGGTGCTTAGGGCGTAGCTCAATGGTAGAATATCCCTTGGTTAAATCTCCAGTACCCCTTCCCCACCAAAAAAAGAATATTTTTTTAAATTGTATTAAGATTTAGCAACAGTTGGTGGGTAGCTATATCTTTTTTGTATTCACAAGCCAGTTTGTCAATGACCTACCCCGGAAAATTGTACTACACTACTTCACTAGGTCCACCATGCGGCCAGCGCAATGGTTTCATTAATGAGGTTCTTGGCATAAAAGTTAGCTAGAATAGATCGAAATAAAACACACAGACTCAGTTACCTTATTTCTATTGCCAGGTCTGAGACAGCTCCCCTCTCTGGTTCCCACCTCTAACCGCCCAGCAGGGCAGCAAGGATTACTCAGGGCTAGCAGAAGAGAGAGAGAGAACACGCCTGGGAGTAGCCTTTTATTGAGGAACAAGAGATTCAGGGGAGAATTCCATCCAATGAAGACTGAGGGGGGACCGCATTCCAAGGTCAGGGTCAGTGATTGGGCCCCCAGGGTCAGTGGTCAGTCACACCCCCACACAGACGGGTTCTCTCATCAGGAAAGGGCTGGGAAAGTTCCGACACAGCCAGAACGCCTCAGACCCTTAACGGGAGCCACTCAATCACATGTCAGAAATGGCTTCCCACAACTAGGTATTATTCTGCCCCCTTAGGCCTTTATGTTTGGGGTCCCTGGTATAAAATATATATAGTATAAAGTTTCCTTCCACATTCCCACCTTTTTTTTTTTTTTTTTAAAGACCAGTTTCCTGTGTTGCCTAGGCTGACCCTGAACTAAATTCAAGCAAAGGTCTAGCCTTAGCCTCTGGAGTAGCTGGGACTACAGTGTTGGCCACCACATCCAAGTTCCTGTTTCCTTTAAAACTGGTTAACAGTATTTCTTGTATAAAGAATATATAGAATATAAAAATAGGTTACATAATTTTTGGTCTTTTTATTGAATGTATCTTGGGGACTTTTTTTTTTTTTTTTAATACTAGGGAGATTGAACCCAGGGAAACTTAACCACTGAGTTACATCCCCAGCCCCTTTTATTTTGAGACAGGGTCTCATTAAATTACTTAGGACCTCACTAAGTAGCTGACACTGGCCTTCAACTTGCAATCTTCTTGCCTCAGCCTCCTGAGCCATGTACTACTACATCTGGCTCCTTTTTCTCTTTGGGGACAGGGTCTCACTAGGTTGCCTAGGCTGGCCTCTATCTTGTGATTCTCCTGCTTCACTCTCCCCAGTCACTAGGATTATAGGTGTGCACAACTGCACCTGGCTTATTTTAATTTTTTTCTTTTTCAGGTACTGGGGATAGAACCCAGGGGCCCTTACCTCTGAGCTACATTCCAGCACCCCTGCTTTTTTCTTTTTAATTTGAGACAGGGTCTTGCTAAGTTGCCTAGGTTGGCCTCTAACTTCCAATCCTCCTGCCTCAGCCTATCAAGTAGCTGGTACTACAGGTGTGCGCCACCATGCCTAGCTTTTCTTGGAGACATTTCCATATACACGGTTACTTGACTTATATGCTGATAATATGACACATAAATAACATGTTTCTTTTTTTAGGGAGACAGTGGGTATTGAACCCAGGGGCATTCCACCACTGAGCCACATCCCCAGCCTCTTATTTTTTGAGATAGGGTCTGGCTAAGTTGCTGAGGCTTGCTTAGAATTTGTAACCCTCCAGCCTCACCCTCCCAAATAACTGAGATATCAGGCAAGCACCACTCTGCCCAGCTAGTTAAGTTACATTATTTTGAACAACTGCCAAATATTACATTGTATAATGATGTATTTGTTATTTATTTAGGTTGTTTATGGGTTTGGCTTGGTTTGGGGTGTTATAAACAGTTTTGCAGTGGACACTGTGCATTTTAATTTTTTTCTTTCCCACCCCCTGCCACCAACTGGGAGTTAAACCCAGGGCTTCCCAAGTGCTCTACCTTGGAGCTAGATTCCCAACTCTTTGCATCTGTATCTTGATGGACTTTCACATATCTTTCCATAAGAAAACATTAGGTCAATTTGTACATATGTACATTTAAATTTTTGAAACAGTAATAACACTAATCAAGGCAGAAAATTAGCTCACATTGTAATAATTAGAGACATAAATCAACAAAATATAAAATGTTGGCTAGGGAGAAAGCTCAGTGGTAAAGCACTGGCCTAGCATGCATGAGGCCCATCACCACATAAATATCACAACAAAAAAGATTATATATGTAAAAAATAAAATGTCAAGGAAACAAAAGGATAAAGAGTGAGCAGTTGGAAGGAGAGAGCAGTTGCAGCGGTGAGGAGAGGCTCTCTTAGAAGAGCTGAGAATCAAGTGCTTCTAAGTGCTATGCAACCATATGGAGGCCCGATTGGTGGTGGTGGTGGTGGGGGGGGGGGGACAAATGCAAAGATCCTAGGAACGGAATGAACTTGACTTAGTGGGAAAGCAGTTAAGGAAGCCAGTGTGTTTTAATCCCAGCGGCTCAGGAGGCTCGCAAGTAGACAGCCTTGGCAAATTAACAAGGCCCTGAGCAACTTAGCCAGACCCTTTTTTTTTTTTTTTTTTTTTTTAAGAGAGAGAGAGAGAGAGAGAGAGGGAGGGAGGATTGTTTTTAATATTTATTTTTTATGGGCGGACACAACATCTTTGTTTGTACGTGGTGCTGAGGATGGAACCCGGGCCGCACGCATGCCAGGCGAACGCGCTACCGCTTGAGCCACATCCCCAGCCCCAACCCAGACCCTTTTTTTGAAAAAGGGATATTTTTTTGAAAATAAAGTGCTGGGATTGTTGCTAAGTGGTTAGCGCCCCTGGAGTTAAATCTCTAGTAGCAAAAAAAAAAAAAAAAAAAAAAAAATACAAAATACAAAATAAAGCCGGAGCGGGGCGGTGTATAGGGAGGGAGGGACTAGTATGTCAGATTGGTTAGGCAAGGACTAATGTAGGGACTGAAAGGTGATGATGATTAACACGCAGTTCGGATTTCGCCCCTCCGTACGCTGAGAGGACTCGTGGATTCTAAATGGGAGTGACAGGATCCATAATGAACAAAGCGAAGGACGAAGCCACTTACCAGCGGGGTGACAGTGGGCAAACTCCCAATCGCGCTACAGCTCTTTCACCCTCTGAAACCGCACAACAACCGCCGCCACAGACCGCTGTGAAGGCCCACAGTCAACCCTTCGGAAACCGCAGCGACTTTACCTGTCCTCGAGTACCGACTCCATGGGCTCCACCCCGTCAGTGTCCACCACGCGGAGCCGGTCAGCGAAGGCGACGGCTTTCTCCAGCCGCACCACCGCCTCGCGGCTGCCGAAGTCCACCAGCGCTAGACGTTCCAGGTGCTCAATCACGTCGGCCGTGATCCGCCCGCTTCCCTAGGGATACGGAAGGGACGTGGATCACGGAGAGGCCTAGGCCATCTCTCAGCCGCCCTCCTAGACGCCCCTGGCCTTTACCTGAGAATCCGCCTGGCAGGTGAAGCCCCGGCGCCCGCCCAGCGGGACCCGAAGAGCCAGCCACACCGCCCGCGCCCACATTTCTTCCCTTTTCGGCCTCCGTAGTGCGCCCAAATGAACTGCCCAGCGATATGTTTAAGAGTGATGACATCAGAGTGCGCCTCCGTCGCCTCCGCCATAGCCATGAACAGCGTCGGGGAGGCTTGCACCGACATGAAGCGCGAGTATGACAAGTGCTTCAATCGCTGGTTTGCCGAAAAGTTCCTCAAGGGAGACGGCTCCGGGGACCCGTGCACCGACCTCTTCAAGCGCTACCAGCAGTGCGTGCAGGTGAGCCGCACCCGAGTCCTGGTCTACCCCGAGGCCCCGCGTTCTCCGCTGTGTCCCCAGCCACAAGCCTCGCGTCTGACGGACGTTGGCATCAGGAGGGTGGAAGAAAGCCTCAGTGAGGCCGGTGGCAGCAGCCCTCTCCCCTACCATCACCACTGAGTCCCCCGAATGTCTCTCCGGTTCAACGTTTTTGCAATGCTTCACTTTTTACGGAGCACAGTACATTCGTTGGTTCATTTTTTAGGTGCTCTTCCTGAACTTGCAAAGTGGCCGCAGTTATCTATATTTTATATGTGGGAAACTAACACTCAGAAGCGTAAATTAATTGGCTTAAGTTCACTAGTACTAGGTTTCCGTGATTCTTTTGCCCGTGGCGCACCTTTCTACTGTTACTGTAGGGTGGGCCAGGTGGTTACCGTCTTCTGGCCTGTTCCACACTGTGGAGGGTCCCGTTGTTTTCGTATAATTCCTTCCTTGGCCTGTTTTTCGGACCGGTTACTAACTGGAGCTAATAAAGCTTCATTCTTGCGCAAGGGGCGTATAAGTGCTCTGCGTTGTAAAAAACAGCCCTGGGAAAAGCACTTCGCTAAATTAACCTAAAATATCCTTCTGTAATTCCACCAGGGAGTTGCTGCCTTTACCCTATTTTCAGATGAGGACAGTGAGGCTGGCAAAGCCAGTAAGCCCGGAATCCAGATTTGAACTCATGTCTATCACTAAAATAGTGGGGATGGCATTTGTCAGATTTCACTTCTGAATTTTGAATTTTAACGGTTCCCTTCGCAACTCCTTTTGAATCTCTCTGTTCTTACACTTGCTTTCTTTATAATGGTACTGTTAAAAAGTATGTCATTTGAATCTTGGGTTGTGAGTCTATGTAATTCATTCTTTTTTTTTAATGTTTATTTTCTAGTTGTAGTTGGACAGGATACCTCTATTTTATTTATTTTTATGTGGTGCTGAGAATCGAATTTGGGGCCTCTCACATGCTAGGCAAAAGCTCCACCACTGAGCCACAACCCCAGCCCCTATGTAGTTCATTCTGATTCTACCTTTGTGGCAACACATTTTATTTACAAAGTTTTGATTTTAAGTTTTCTATACAACTTTATAATGTATTTTCTTTTTTCCATCAGAAAGCAATAAAAGAGAAGGAGATTCCCATTGAAGGACTGGAGTTCATGGGCCATGGCAAAGAAAAGCCTGAAAACTCTTCTTGATATTAACTGTCACCTTGAAAATGGATTCCTATATCAGGAAATTGAGGACTCTGGATTTTGTCAACTAAGGCTGTGAAGATAGCTGTAGGATTCAATGAATATAGGAGGAAATTATTTTATTTCTTCTCTATTGATGTTTTCCTCTCACTTGTAAAAGATGATGAACCACCACTCTGCTTTGAGATGATTTCTCACTTGATCTGGCATCTTCCAGAACCTCAGTGGGCTGAAACTGAACAGTTTCTTGGGATTATGGTTGCAATACCTGGTCTGAAATCAGCTTTAAATATATCTTGTATATAAATTATTGATAAACTAGTCAAGATGAGCAGGGTTGCCTGACTTCTTGGTTTTGCTGCAAAGGACATTAGCTACATTGTACTGGGGTCGTTGTTCATGAAAACAATTGGTTAGGACTTCTTTCTTCTCTCAGGGAGCTAATGCTTTAAAAAAGGGGTCCAGGCACAACAGTTTCATCCAGTTTATTTTTATAACAGTTGAAAAAGATTGCTGGTGGCCTGGGTAAGCAAAGAGGAAGACATTCTTTAACAGACAGTTCCCTGCCTTAATAAGAGGTATCCAATTAAGACATGAAAGCTTCAAGAATGTTAAAACAAACACCATTTCAGAGCTCACAGCATAGTTCTGGAATTACGTTACTTGGAGTTGCTATGGCAAAAGAATCCAAACTACAAAAATTTGTTATTGCCAGTTATCAACCCAAGTTAATGAATTAAGTCAACCTGCATATCATAAAAATGTCAAAATGCTGCATCTGGTTAAATGGAGGGGAAAGGTGCTTTCTTCATTTGCCTTGTTTGCCCACCCTGCCCTATATATAATGTCTGTAATCATGATGATGAAATAAATTTTAACATTTAGTTTTTATCATTATTTGCCCCTGGAATTCAAGTGTACTTTATGGAATACCTATTACTTTGTTACCCTACATAATCTCATATATACACTGAAGAGAGGTTTGTGCTTTATAATTTAAAGCTGAAGAAAAAATGAGAATTAGCTAGTGTGGTGGCACAGCCTATAATCCCAGTTACTTGGGAGGCTGAGGTGAGAAGTTTGCAAATTTGAGGCCAGATTGGGCAACTTAGTGAAACACTAATCTTAATTAAAAATTTTTAAAAAGGGCTGGGTGCAGTGGCTTGGGAGGCTGAAGCAGGATTGTGAATTCAAAGCCAGCCTCAGCAAAAGCAAGGCTCTAAGCAACTCAGTGAGACCTTATCTCTAAATAAAATACAAAAAACAGGGCTGGTGATGTAGCTCAGTGGTAAAGCATTTGCCTAGCATGTGTGAGGCCCTGGGTGGAACTTCACAATTCTGAAAAAAAAAAAGTGAAGATTTGTCTAACTTAGGTAATATGGTGTAGAACCGTGTAGAGGTGAGGTATAGAAACCTCGCTTTTTCCTAAAATTTATATCATAGTAGTCTACACAAAATTTTCTTATTTTTGGTACTGAAGATTGAAACCAGGGGTACTTAACCTCTGAACCACATCCCTAACCCTATTTTGAGACAAAGTCTGCTAAATTGCTTAGGGCCTTGCTCAGTTGCTTAGGCTGGTATTGAATTTGTGATCCTGCTGAAAAAGGATCCAACTCAGCCTCCTGAGATGCTGGAATTACAGGTATATACCACCATACCCCACCACACTTTCTTAAAGTAAATTTGTATTTCATTACCAGAAAATGTCAGGAACAGATGATTACTTACATACTCTAGAAAGTAATGTAATCCCCACAAATACCTATCTTGAAGAATTTGGTTTATTATTATATGCCCAAAGATAGTATGAAGTTGATTTTCAGGAGGCCTAAATTCTGTTTTTTCTCCACTTGACCAATTAGAACTTCATATTTAATGTGACTGGCCCTTAATGTCATTTCAAAACATATTATAGAAAAAATAGAAAGGACTGGGGATGTAGCCCAGTGAAGTGCCCCTGGGTTCAATCCCTAGTACCACTAAATGTATATGTATGTGTATGTATCTATCTATATTGGATATATACATACATGTTTGTTTACTTGTTACTCAGTTAAGGAAAGCCTGACAGCAAGCTGAAATTAAGTACTGTTAAGTACTTCTATCCTAAATTCAGACTGGCTACTAGCACAACAGCTTTGTAAGAACTGAGTGCAGAGTACAGCCAAGTGTGGTGGTGCATATCTGTAATCCCAGTGGCTTAAGAGGCAGAGGCAGGAAAATCATGAATTCAAAGTCAGCCTCAGCAATTTAGCGAGGAGCTAAGCAACTCAGTGAGACCCTGTCTCTAAATAAAATTCAAAATAGGGCTGGGGATGTGGCTCAATGGTTGAGTGCCCCGAGTTCAATCCCCAATACCAAAAAAAAAAAAAGGAACTGAGTGCAAGGTGGTATATCACAAAATGCAAATATAAAATTCTTTTTTTCTTTTTTGCAGTACTGGGGATTGAATCCAGTGGTGTTGTAATACTGAACTATATTTTTATTTTTCATTTTGATACAGGGTTCACACTAAGCAGCCTAGACTGGCCTCAAACTTGCAGTCAATCCTGTCTCAGCATCCTGAGTAGCTGAGATTACAGGTATTCGCCACCGCATATATTATCACTGATTGCCAAAACAGATCTGTTAAGAATTCTTTGCTGGGTGTAGTGGCACACACCTGTAATCCTAGTGAATAGGAGACTGAGGCAGGTGGATCACAAGTTTGAAGCCAACCTCAGCAGATTTAGTGAGCCCTAAGCAACTTAGGGAGACCCTGTCTCAAAAAACTTAAAAGGGCTGGGGGGTATGGCTCAGTGACAAGGCACCCTGGGTTCAATTCCCAGTACCAAAAACAAGTAAACAAAAACCAAAACAATCCTTCAAGTTGCATGTGCCAATAGTTCCATCCACTGAGGTGCTGAGGCAGAATTGTTTAAGCCTAGGAGCTTGAGACCAGCCTGGGCAACATAGCAAGATCCCATCTCAAGAAACTTCTTTGATGTATATTTAAAAGCTTATCATATTCAAATTATTGTTAAGTCTAAAATATCCACATATTAATAGCTTTCTTGCTTCATGGACACATTCTGGCAAAAGGAATATTTAAATTGCTACTCAAAAAATAATTCTGACTGTTCCTTATCCTATTTTGACTTCATCCTCTCTAGATGTGACTCTAACTACCTCAGCTACTTTAAAAGTTTTCAATTTTGATGATAAATTTATCACCCTTTCAAGGCAATTTTGTAACTATTACTATTTCTAATTCTTTTTTAAAAATATATATTTTAGTTGTGGATGGACATGTTTATTTTACTTATTTTTATGTGATGCTGAGGATCAAACCCAGTGCCTCATACATGCTAGGCTAGTGCTCCACCACTGAGCTACAGCCCCAGCCCTGTTTCTCATTCTTAATGGTTATGGGATCATTTTGATTTCAGAAATAAATAAAGCCAAGACTACCAAGCAGAAATGTGTCCCACTGACTGTATTTCTAAAGGTTTCTGGCCTTTCCAACCTTGAAGATGCTAAATCTTAACCCCAAGATTAAAACAACTCCTCTGGAGAAAATTTTCCAACCATGCAGAGGATTCTGCACCAAATGCTTCTGGACTTGGACATGAGAAAGCTGAAACCCAGAGGAAGCACCTCCTACTGAATCGCAGGTATCTCAGGTGTAAACTGCAGTCAATCTGCTGGCTATTAAATGTCTTGGCACCCCCAGTCTGTCAGGAACCTCTTTTAATACCTCATTAGCTCTGGTGTTCTGTATACTGGTCCCTTGGCTTTACCTACCTTAGGCACAAGAAACCAAGAATCTGTTATAGTTATTTAGTGAGGTGAACTGGATCTTAAATACTATCAAAAGCAGACTTAGACCTTCACTGCAGAAACAGAAATAACAATAATGTTAATTTCTAAGAAAAAATAAAGAATGTACTTTCACTCAATGCAACTTAAGTTTAAGTTATTTATTTAAGCCATCTCCTGCCTCAAAGAGATGGAAAATCAGTATAATGGTCATCAATTGATAAATGTAAGGTGAACTTAAGGTCCCATATACTTTTCTGGTCTTCATGCAGAGTAATGGTCCAAACCAGTGCTGTGGTCCCCAGTGCCTGAGTCATGATCCAGATGCTCTATTCATCTTCATAGCCAGTTGGAAGTGGATTCACATGAGGATTATGGAAGAGAGTATGGTTACCATCTCCCCAGGGGAAGGGCTGTGAAATGAAGATGTCAATTAGATACTTCCAGAAAACAGTTCAGAAAGAACACTGCCATGAACTACTTAGAACACGGTAACATACAAAAAGCAAAACAAAAATGGAAAGTAAGTCCTTTATTAGCATATTTCAACATTCCCATAATTTAAGGGAGCTCCTATAATGACTGTGGGGGGAGGTGTCTTTTTTTTCCTTCAGTACTGGGGATTAAACTCAGAGGTGTTTTACCACTGGGCCATATTCCCAGGCCTTTTAAATTTTTTTATTTTGAGACAGTCTCACTAAATTGCTCAGGCTGGCCTCTAACCAACTTGAGATCATCCTGCCTCAGCTTCCCAAGTAGCTGGGATTGTAAGTGTGTACCACCACACCTGGCCCAGGGGCCATTCTTAAAATAGACAATAGAAAAAGAGTGCTCAAGTTAGTTGTTACAAGTCTCTCCTTGGTAACTAGTACATCCAGTGCTAGATTTTTTTAAGTATTTTTAGTTGTAGTTGGACACAATATCTTTATTTTATTTATTTTTATGTGGTGCTGAGGATCGAACCCAGGGCCTCACACGTGCTAGGTGAGCACTCTACCGCTGAGCCACAATCCCAGCCCCTCCAGTGCTAGATTTGTGAAAATGTAATCTTTAAACCTGGCACGGTAATGCATGCCTATAATCCCCCAACTACTAAGGAGGTGAAGAAAAGAAGTTTTTTTTTTTGTTGTTGTTGTTTTATGGTGGGGCGGAGGGAGAACCCAGGAGCTCCTTTATTTTTTAATTTTGAGACACGGCTTCACTAAATTGCTGAGTCTGGCATCAAACTTGCAATGCTCTTGCCTCAGTCTCCCAAGTTGCTAGGATTACAAGCATATATCAGTGGAATCAGAAGATTTCTTGAGCCCATGAGTTTGAGAACAGCCTGGGTTATGCAGTGAGACCCTGTCTTGGGTGGGGAGGAAAAAAAGTCAGGTTGGGATATAGCTCAGTGGTAGAGCACTTATCTAGTATGTGTGAGGCCTTGGGTTCCTTCCCAGTATTGCAGAAAAGTAAAGAAAGAAAAAGTGTAATTCTCAAATCGCCTGTATCAGAATGGTACAGTGGAGGAGATACTTATTTAAATAAGATTTTAGGCTCTATCCCAGACCTAAAACACTCTCTGGACTGGGAAACTACAAACCACCCTCAATTACTTTGCTCACCACATTTGAAAACATGAGCAATGGTTTCCAGCCCAGGGTGGTTTTTGCCCCTCCAGGGTACACGGGTAGTATTTGGAGACATTGGGGGATGAACAGTACTGCCATCTAGTGGATAGTGCCCAAGGATGATGTTAAACAAATGACTGCCATAGCTGAATAGCCAAAGGGAAAACAAGATAGATATTGTAGAGGGTAGAGGAAGCTATCAGTCTCTTTATTATGAAGGTAGCACCTGGCAGACGCTCAGATTTTAGAAAGCTGAGCTATGTTCAGACCTTGCCACTCCATAAAGGTTTCCCAAATCCCAAGTTTTATGCAACAAACAGCTGTTTCATAGAACTTCAGAACGCAAAACGTTGGATGCATCAGAAAAAAGGAAACTTGAAGGGCACTCACAGTTATGACCTCGGAAACAAATGACATGACCCCAAACAGTTTCCCTTCCATGAAATGGGAGCATATAAATTTCTAATTGCGAGAATTAGACGAAAAACTGTGCACGCCAGGCACCCACGCTTTTAGAGCATGAAGAACTTGTACTAGGGCACACGCAATGAAAAGAGAACGGACAACTGCAAGGGCGTACCTTGGTTCTGATGCGGAGATGGGGATAGGCGATGAACTCGGGTCTCTCGTGCTCTCCGTGGTGCGATTTGAGGAAAACATTCAGCATGCTCACTCCCACCCCCGGGAGAGCCACGAAGTAAGTGAGGGCCCTCCACATTCGAGCTGCAAAGGGGTCACAACCGCTGAGCCCTGGCAGACCTGCCCGGATATCATTCTCCCTCCCCCAAGGTCACAGTCCCGCCCAGCGACGGTAGTGTGGGGATGCGGCACGTCCCGCCGACCCCAACCCCAGTACCTGAGCCCTCTTCGCCGTGGGCGCCACTCGACATAGGCCGCCCCACCTGTGGGCGAGACCGACCCAACAGTCTAGAAAACCGGGACGCAGATACAGCCGCCGCCACCATTTTGACCAGGACTACCTGAGACCGGAAGCGGAAGAGGAAAAGAGCCTTGAGGACGGGACCAAGACCTAAAACACAAGTTCCTATTGGACGACACCTTCTCAATGGCATTAACCAAGCCCGAGGAGCCTGCGCGCTATCATCCCCACGAAGGAGTACCTTGTCAAAATCCTCCGAGTCGCCGAGTCCAACAGAGCATGCGCTCTGCCGAATCCTCCAGGATGCGCCCTCTCTTCGAGCGCATGCGTGTTCCCTCCAGTCTCCTTGCGGTCCCACCTTGGGAACGCAGAAGGGAAGTTCGAATGCGGCTCCCCCCTATCTGGTCGCTGTTTTAGTGGAAGTCCATGGACAGCAACTGGAAGTTCCAAGCGCAGACCACCATGTCCAAAATGCCATTCCACTGGAATATAAATTCTGTGCTACCAAGCGTTTGCCATTGCAGCACTCTCAGAATTCTATCTGGAAATGGTATGATTTGGAATCGTGCCTGGCACATAGCAGGTGCTTAATACAATTTATAGCAATCGAAACCAGAATTGGTACCAGAAAATCTGGATTCTAATCTCGGCTCAACATCCTCAACTTTTGGCCTCTGGTCACGCTGGCTTTCTCTCCCTTAAAATTCTAGAAATAAATTGTAGAGGCAATTTTTTTTTCCTTCTCATCTTTTTCTTTTTCTTTTTTCTTCCTTCTACATGTCCAAAAACACTTTGAAAAAGAAAAGAAGGGCTGGGGGGGTAGCTCATTGGTACAGCACCTGCCTAGAATTCTCCACTTCAATCCCAAGTACCTCAAAAAATTTTTTTTAATATTTATTTTTTAGGTGTAGATGGACACAACACAATGCCTTTATTTTTATGTGGTGCTGAGGATCGAACCAGGTCCCGCCTGCGCTAGGCGAGCGCTCTACTGCTGAGCCACAATCCCAGCCTCACCTCAAAAATTTTAATACATAAAATAATGAAAGTTTAAAAATATATGTATAGGGGCTAGGGATTTCCTCAGTGGCAAAGCACTGGCCAAACATGGGAGTGGAGTTGGGTTGGACCCACACACACTAAAATACACACATACACACATACACACACACGTATGATGAATGCAAACTTTTTTAAAATATTTTTTTAATTGTAGTTGGACACATACCTTTATTTTATCTTATTTATGTATGTGGTCCTGAGGATCGAACCCAGCACCTCGCACGTGCTAGGTGAGCGCTCTACCGCTCAGCCACAACCCCAGCCCAAATGCAAACTTTTTGATTGTAGGCTCCTTTAGGGATGAAATGAAAGCTTTGAAGCATTTTCACACACACACACACACACACACACACACACACACACACACAAACTCACCTGTGAGCTAGGTAAGGTGCTTGTGTAGCATGTGCAAGGCCCTGGATTCAATCCCCAATATCAAAAAAAAATAAATAATTTTTTAAAAAAATTTACCTGCATTGAAGTACACAGTTTTAGCAAGGTTGGGGGAAGATCTAGATATCTTCTAGGAGTATTTGTGCTTCAGATTAATAACCCTTGGGGTAAGAGACACACAGGAACCCTTAGTGTTTAAAGACTGAGCT
Source organism: Spermophilus citellus (assembly GCF_964194105.1). Classification (NCBI taxonomy): domain Eukaryota; kingdom Metazoa; phylum Chordata; class Mammalia; order Rodentia; family Sciuridae; genus Spermophilus; species Spermophilus citellus. The sequence goes on from NC_138184.1 coordinate 78,889,604, forward strand.
CACATCTTCTCCATTACAGCCTATATGATCACCTGGGGGCAAGTTAGATGAAACGAATGCTTTCACGTCATGCAGTTCCATGAACACAAACATTTAAGATCATATTACTAGAGCTTTACTATCTGACCCAGAATTATATCTTTCTAAGTTTCATGGTGTGATCAGGATCATCAACTCCCCAGGTATCGTTAAACCCAAACAGTGTATGATACGATAACCAGGGCATAATCATAGGTAGGGGATCAAGCTCAGGGATCAGGAAATCTAGGTTGATCTAGGTTGAATCCCTGATCTGTCAGCTGCCAACTAGATTTCCTCTTTAAAACGAGACTGTAGGGGCTGGGGTTGTGGATCAGCAGTAAAGCACTCACTTAGCATGCGTGAGGCCCTGGGTTCGGTCCTCAGCACCACATAAAACTAAATAAACAAAATAAAGATATTATGTCTAACCAAAAAGTAAATATTAAAAAAAAAAACAAGACAAGACTGTAATACACATTCCTTCACCCAACAGATATTTTTCAAAACCCAGCTTCACCCAGTGCAGTAGTGCACACCTGTAATACCGTTAACTATGGAAACTGAGGCAGGAGAATGGCACCTTCAAGATCCGCATGAGCAACTTAAAAAATAACTCTACCTTGGGAAGTTACTCAACTGTAATAATGAGGGTGCTCATTTAATATTAACTAAAATGTCAATTATATGCTAGGTGAACACAGTAGTCGACAAGAGCTGTTATCTCTCTCTCTCTCTCTCTCTCTCTCTCTCTCTCTCTCTCTCTCTCTCTCTCATGAAGCTTGCATTCTAGTCGGGAAGATGGGATTAAACAAAAATATTCATTGCCTAGAATAAATTCAACAAATGGGCTGGAAGTGTATCTGGGTGGTAGAGCACCTGCCTAGCATGCACCAGGCTTCTAGGTTCTATCCTGAGCACTTCCAGAAAAGATCAACAAATGTTCATTCTCTCACAGGACTTTCTTACACCTTGCAGGGTGGCACACTGCTAAGTAAAGATTCTGCCTATCACATGCTGGAAGACACAGTACATGATAGGTATGATGTTATTGACAGGTATACTCAGCATTTGCAAAGCCTTGGATGACCAAATTTAGCCAGCCCAGAAAACCAAAATCATCAATATGAAAAAAATATGAATATTTATTGAGGACTTATTGTGTGCCCAAATCTGTGCTAAGCAGTTTGTGGAAATTATCTTCCCCACATCAGGAAACCACCACTTCTTTCAGGTCAAAACGACCCCCCGTCACACACACACACACACACAATACATACACACCACAAATACAATTTCATATCTAATCCATCAATAAATCCCGCCAACTCTTCCTTCAGCTATACACAGAATCTGACCACTCACCATCCACTGCTGCTCATTTAGTCAAAGGTATTCTCATCTCCCACCTGGACAGTTGCAACAACCTCCTGATATCCCTGCTGCCCCATCCCCCGGTGATCTGTTCTCTACATCAAAGTCAGAGGAATCCTTTAAGTCAAGTCACCTACCTCCTCTCCTCATAGTCCTCAATGGCTCCCATTTCCCTCAGAGTAAACAAAAAAATACGTAACGGGAGCTACCAGGGTCTACCTAACCTGAGCCTAATCATCTCTCTGACATCACTCCGATCTCCACCACCTGCTGTCTAAATATTTCTAGCTACATTGGCCCTTTTGCCTTTCCTTGAACATATCAGGCATGCTCTTGCCTCAGGACTTCTGCATGTGTTTATTTCTCTGCCTGACAGAGTTTTCTCCCCAGATAGCCCAGTGAATTACTCTCTTACTGCACTCAGGTCTCTGCTTAAAATTCATCTTACCGAGAGACCTTCCCTGGTGGAAGAGAAATAGCCCCTCCCCACTCTGACACTCTATCCGCCTTGCGGTGCCGTATCCATCTTCATCACACTCACCACCATCTGCTATATTAAATATTCATGGAATTATTGTCTGTCTTCCTCCACCAAACACCACAGGGGCAGGGATTCAGTTTTGTGCACTGGCACATGCCACATGATAGGCACTCACTGAGTATATATTAATACCAACCATGGTAGATACTGTTCTCCCCATTTTTTTTCAAATAATAAAACTGAGACCCAAGATGTGCAGGAAAGTGCCCAAAGTCACACAGACTTAGGTAAGTGGCAGACCTAGGCAGTTAAGCACTCCTGATATTTCTCTTAGCCTCTTAGCCATACAGGGTTTGGTTTAGAAATAAACCAACTCCAAGAGGTCACCCTATCTAGCTCATGCTGATCTGATGCTCTAAATAGGAGTCAGTGAGAAAAAGAACGACTGTTGGGACTGGGGTTGGGGCTCAGTGGCAGAGCGCTTGCCTTGCATGTGTGAGGTACTGGGTTCGATCCTCAAGACCACATATAAATAAATAAAAAATAAAGGTACATCAACAACTAAAAAAAAGAAAGAAAGAAAGAAAAGAAAAGAACAACTGCTAATTTCTGTCTCCATGACTGAATGGAGAATAGTGGTTACTAGAGGTTGGGAAGGATGTGTGTTTGGTGGGGAAGGTGGATAAAGGGAGTTTGGATTGAATCAGCGTATGCTGTCTGCACATGTGGAAATATTTCGCTGATCCCTATTAATATACACAATTAATATAAGTTGATAAAAATAAAATGATTTAGAAATTTCTGTTCTTGGGGTGCTGAGGTGGCAGATCTGCACGTGCTCCCTCTCACGGAGACACGCCACCCAGTCTCCCCAGGACACCCAGCCTCTCTGTGTAAGGAGCTTCTCCAAGGCCATAAGCAGCCAGGCCGGGATTTGACGTCATCCTCTCTGGCAGCTGGTGATGTTTACACTCAGGCTGAGGCCACTCAGTCTGTCTCTGATGCCCTAGTTCCTTGAAACAGGGAGGTGATAGTGAACACCTCCATGCTGGGGCAGCGGCTGGTGGTGGAGGGAGATGCTGGGGTGAGACAGGAGGGGCTTCCCAGCCAAGGACAGGACTTACTGAAGAAGAAATTTTTTCTGGGACATCCCACATGCTCCTTCTATTCTGGTTTCTCCCAGCTAAGAGCACCTTTCATTCCTGATCCAATAAATATTTGTCCACCAAGCAACTAATCCTGGGAGAAGGAGCTGGCACTGAGGCATATTTCCAACAGGCTTCAGGAGAACCAGGGAGTTGTGGCCACTACCTCCACCCTCTCCATACCTTGACTGAACTGCTCAGTGTCTTTCATTCATAACAATTAGGGTCTCAACTGTGTGCCTGGACTTGGGACACAGCAGTGGCATTTGTGGAATAGGCGGGTTTCTTTCTTTCTTTTTAATACCTGGGATTGAACCCAGGGGCGCTTACCTCAGCCCTCCTTTTATATTTTATTTAGAGATAGTGTCTTTTTTTTTTTTTTAGAGAGAGAGAGAGAGAATTTTAATATTTATTTTTTAGTTTTCGGCGGACACAACATCTTTGTTGGTATGTGGTGCTGAGGATCGAACCCGGGCCGCACGCATGCCAGGCGAGTGCACTACTGCTTGAGCCACATCCCCAGCCCCTAGAGGTAGTGCCTTAATAAATTGTTTAGGGGCTCACTAAGTTGCTGAGCCTGGCTTTGAACTTGTGATCCTCCTGCCTCGGCCTCCCGAGCTGCTGGGATTACAGGTGTGCACCACCCCACTCTGCTGAAATAGGTGATATTCATATCCCCATTTTAGGGATGAGGCCACTGAGGTACAAAGAAGTTAAATCATTTGCCTAAGTTTCACTCTATAAGTGACACAGCCAAGACTGAAATTCAGAGGCACATTTAACCACTATAAGAAACTGCTTTGTTAACTCAAGTGACCTTAACCATGCCTGGCACAAAGTGAAAGCTCAGCCGGGCACAGTGGCACATGCAGGAGCATGGCAAGTTCAAGGCCAGCTTCAGCAATTTAGCAACCTTGTCTAAAAAAAGAAAAGGAAAGGAAAAAAAAGCCAGGTGTGGTGGCACATGTCTGTAATCCCAGTGGCTCAGGAAGCTGAAGCAGAAGGATTGCAAATTCAAAGCCAACTTCAGCAACTTGGTAAGACCCTGAGCAACTGAGCGAGATTGTCTCCAAAAAAAGTGGGGGGGGGCTGGGGATGAGGCTCAGTGGTTAAACTCCTTTGGGCTCAATCCCCATTACTATTAAAAAAAAAAAAAGCAAATGCTTAATACTTGTTAATCTGGGAATGTGGGCACATGCCTGTTGTTCTAGCACTTGGGAGGCTTAGGCAGGAGGATCACTTGAGCCCAAGATTTCAAGGACAGCCAGGACCAGACAGTGAGAATCTATCTAAAAGAAAAAAAAAAGTTAACTGTTGGTATTGTCATGATCAAGGGAGGAAGGTACAGGATGTATGGAAGCAAAGCAGAAGGGCATTTGGTATGAATTTTGAAGGGGGCAGTCAGGAAGGCTTCTTGTAGGAGGTGACACCTCTCCCCCCAACACACACACACACACACACACACACACACACACACACACACGAGTTAGGGAGTCAGGGATAAGTTTGTGTTGGGAGGGAGATGGAAAGAGTTTTCCAGGAAAAAAAAATTGGGGTACTAAATCCAGAATTCCAACCAATGCCTTAAGGTTGGAGATGTGAGGGTTCAAAGACTGGTCCTTCCAGGTTCCTGTGGGCCATGCTGAGTTAGGATCTCTTTGTTTCTTATGATGATGGGGATATAATGCAGGGCCTCCTATGTGCTGGGCAAGGGCTCTATCACTGAGCCACAACCCCAGCCCTCTGAGTTAGGATCTTGACTAAAGGGTACTGAGAAGCCTTGGTTTTAGGCTAGGAGGGAGGAAATCAGCTTTGTAATTTAGAAAGATCCCTGACAGTGTATATCTAGAGGTTTGCAGAGAGGGCTGAACATGAGAGTCTATTTTCTAGGGACTCAAGTGATGATGGTGGGGGTTGTTCATCCAGGCAGGCAGAATCGTGTAGCTATGCAGGTTAGGGCACTAGATTCAGACCCTGGGCTAAGTGGCTTTGAGACTTGGCCCTATTCTTTCCTACCAGGAGGGCCTGGGGCAATCAATCCACTTTACCTCTCTGAGCCTCCTTTCCTTAATTTATAAATGGGGCTAATAACTGACCATCTTCCACAGATACTGTGAGTTTAATGTGATAGTTTAGACAGAGAGCCCGGAACAGGGAGAGTGCACAGTGAAGGGTAGCTATTGCTTATTTCTACAGTTCACCTCCCAGATCTCTGCCTACCTTGATTGTCAGCTTTTGGAGAAGACTCCAGGGATCATTATCCCTGTAACCCACTAGAACTTGGTGCTCAATTCTATCTTCATCCTGGTCACTGCTAATGTTCGTACACACGTCTTCATCCAAGGCTTTGCTCAACTGGGTCTCCTGGCTGAAAATGCGCTTCCCACCCAGTCTTCACCTCTCATACTGCAGCCTTTCCCGGTTACCTCCTGCCCTCTGCCTCCATTCCTCTGAATTCCCTTGAGGGAGGACACAGAGCTGGCATTAAAAAAAAAAAAAAAAGGGTTAGGAACTCAGGTTCTCAAAGCTGAATTTTTTTTAATGATTCTTTTTTTTTTTTTTTTTTGGTACCAGGGATTGAACCTAGGGCCCTTTAATTACTGAGCTACATCCCCAACACTTTTCATTGTTTTTTTTTGTTTTTTTGTTTTTTTTTTTTGAGACAGGGTCCTTGATAAGTTGCTTGGGGCTTCACTAAATTGTTGAGGCTGACTTTGAACTTGCTATCCTCCTGCCCCAACCTCCCCAGCTACTGGGATCACAAGCATGAGCCACTGTGCCTGGCCAAAACTGGATTGAAATCTTCCTGGTTCTATGGGTTTTTCCTCTACCAATGCCTTCATCTCTCTGTACCTCAGTTTTTTTTCATCTGCCAAATGAGGGAAAAAAAATAGTACCTACTATTAGGATGGTTGGGAAGACTGAATATGAACTTATATGTAAAGCACTTAGCACTTGGCACTTGGCTGAACAAATAGCAACAACTGGTATTATTACTATTTTGTTTGTTATTTTGGTACAGGGTCTCACTGAGTTACTTAGTGCCTCTCTAACTATCTGAGGCTGGCTTTGACTCTCCATCCTCCTGCTTCAGCCTCCCAAGCTGCCGGGATTACAGGTGTATGCCACCCTGAATACTATTACCTTTTTTTTTTTTTTTTTTTTTTTTTTTGAGATTGGTAGTTTTTTTAGTTAGACTGTAAGCCTCCTGAGGGCGGGGACCCCTCCGGCCTGGCGCGGAAGGAAGGTTTGCAGCCCGGAGCTGGACGGGGCGTCTCTGCACCCGCGCCTGCAGTACGGTGCTCGCCCGGTGGGTGGCAGACTCCGCATGTGCGGGCACCGCCCAGGAGCCGGCCTGGGAGTCGCGCCCGCGACCTTCAACGTGGCTGTCTGGTGTCAGGATCCTTTTGAAGGGAGGAGAGAAGGGGAACCTGTGAAAGCTAGTGGGAGACTCGCCCGGGCTTCAGGGACTCCTTCTTAGGGCCCTCTGCATCTTCCCGAGGGTTGGAACAAGAAGAAAAAATCTTCACTTCCCACCTGGGTCGAGGGCAGAGGGGACAGACTGGAAAACCTCTGCCCTGAGCCTGAGAAAGAAAAAGAGAAAGGCTCATCCTGAAAAAATCTTCATCGTCATAACTCCCAAGTCACCGGGTGCTGCCCTGGACAGTCCATGCATTGTCCCCACCCAGTACCTCCTTTGATCTTAGGAGAAAGGGAGGTGTGCCCATTTTGCAGGGGAGGGCCACTGTGACTGGTGGAGGTAGAGCCCAGTTAGACACTGACCTCTGCTGTGCTGCGCCTAACTCCAAAGCCCAGCTCTCTACCCACCCCTGTAGGTCAAACTAAGACCACCCTGCAGAGGCGTCTGCCCACCTTCCTTACTACTACTAATTCATATAACTCCTCTTTAGCCTACCCTTACTGGGATGATGGCACTTGGCATGTATTATTTAATTTAATCCTTCCAACAACCCCTCAGAGTAAGACTTTACTATCATCCCCCTTTTACAGAAGGAAACTGAGAAGCAAAAATTAAACCAAATTTGGGCCAAAAATAAAATTCTCAAAAGTCTGTGCTTTCAGCTGGTACTGTATTTTTGTTGTTGTTGGTGGGGTTTTTTTTTTTTGTTTGTTTGTTTTTGTGGTTGTTGTTTCTGTTATATTGGGGATTAAATCCAGCAGTGCTCTACCACTGAGCTACATCCCCAGTCCTTTGTATTTTATTTTAGTTTATTTTTTTAATTCAAGGTCTTACGCTGGCCTGGAACAATCCTCCTGCCTCAGCTTCCTGAGTCCCTGGGATTACAAACATGTATAGCACCATGCCTGGTTGCTTGGTTCTTTTTTTTTTTTTTTTTAACTTTTTTTTTTTTTTGAGAGAGAGAGAGAATTTTTTTTTTATTTTAATATTTCTCTTTGAGTTTTCAGCGGATACAACATCTTTGTTTGTATGTGGTGCTGGGGATCGAACCCCGGGCCGCACGCATGCCAGGCGAGCGCGCTACCCGATTGAGCCACATCCCTAGCCCCTGCTTGGTTCTTAATAATTATTTAAGTATTGAATAGGTAATACATTCCTACCTACTACTTATTCAAATTACCATAAATAAACCAACAAAGGACAAAGGATGAAAAATTTGTCCCCATTCCTGTCCTCCAGCCACCCTGGTCCAGTGTGTACTGCTAAGGGTAGCACCCTGTGAGTTATGAGTTATGTCTATGAAGATTTTCAGGATAGCTTCTCCTTTTTTTCTCTGTCTCCCAGACCCTGGTGGAGGAAAGGGGTGTCTTCAGTATTCCTCTCTGCCCTAGTTCCAATCTGTATCCTAGAGATTTCTCTTTTTGGGGGGGTACTGGGGATTGAACTCAGGGACACTCGGCCATTGAGCCCCGTCCCCAGCCCTATTTTGTATTTTATTTAGAGACAGGGCCTCACTGAGTTGCTTAGTGCCTCACGTTTGTTGAGGCTGGCTTTGAACTCACAATCCCCCTGCCTCAGTTTCCCAAGATACTGGGATGACAGGCTTGGACCACGGCACCCAGCTCACCCTAGGGTTTTCTGTTATATTCCTCCGGAGATATTCTCACCACCACCCATGCTGGGGATTAAACCCAGGGATGCTCTACCACTGAGCTACATTCCTAGTCCTTTATATCTTATTTTATTTATTTTACTGCCCTTCATACACTCACATTGACTCTCTCAAACATAGGAAAAGCCATGTTATCTTCTAGAACTGGAAGTGATTTCTCTTCTCTGATTCCTTGGGTTAGCATTCAGGGCCTCCTGAGAACACCTCTACCTCTATCCACCTTGGTATCCAAACTCTGGGTCCTGCAATCATCTTCCCAGCTCCTTTGTCTCTCCTTCCTTCCTTCCTTCCTTCCTTCCTTCCTTCCTTCCTTCCTTCCTTTTCTTTTCTTTTTAATATATTTTAGTTGTCAATGGATCTTTTTTATTTATTTACATGTGGTGCTGAGGATCGAACCCAAAGCCTCACACATGCCAGGCAAGCACTCTACCACTGAACCACAACTCCAGCCCCTCTCTTGCTTCTTTCAACGGTTCCATCTTTTGAAATCCCTTTATCCCCTTGAGTGTCCCCAGCCAGAATCTCTACCACTGAGCTACATCCGCAGCCTGAGGAGCTCAGTTTAAGCCTTGCATGTGGTGACCATTCTCAGACTTAAATCAGACTTTAGGTTTCCATTCAAGGGGCTGGGGATGTGGCTCAAGCGGTAGCGCACTCGCCTGGCATGCGTGTGGCCCAGGTTCGATTCTCAGCACCACATACAAACAAAGATGTTGTGTCTGCCAATAACTAAAAAATAAATATTAAAAAAAAATTCTCTCTTTTTCTCTCTCTCCCTCTCTCACTCTCTCTTTAAAAAAAAAATAGGTCTCCATTCAAGTCTGTGAACATTGACAGAACTTGAACCCTGCTGAGAAATGGTGAAATTAAAACCCTTAAAATTTGTATTTGTGAAGTTCAAAGCCAGCCTCAGCAACTTAGCAAGGCTCTGAGAAACTTAGCAAGAACTTATCTCAAAATAAAATATAAAGGGCTGGGGTTGTGGCTCAGTTGTTGAATACTTGCCTAGCACATATGAGGCAGTGGGTTCGACCCCCCAACACCATGTGAAAAAACTAAATAAACAAAATAAAGGTATTGGGGCTGGGGTAGTGGCTCAGTGGTTGAGTGCTTACTTCATGTGCATGAGGCACTGGGTTCCATCCTCAGCACCACAGAAAAAATAAATAAATAAATAAATAAAATAAAGATGTTGTGTCCATCTACAACTTAAAAAAAAATTAAAAAATAAAGGTATTGTGTCCATCTACAACTAAAAATATTTTTTAAAAAATAAATAAAATAGGGCTGGGGATGTGGCTCAAGCGGTAATGCGCTCACCTGGCATGCGCAGGGTGCTGGGTTCGATCCTCAGCACCACATAAAATAAAATAAAGATGTTGTGTCCACCAAAAACTGAAAAATAAAAATTAAAAAAATATTTTAAAAATAAAATAAATAAATAAAATAAAAAGGGCTGGGGATGTGGCTCAGTGCTAAAATTCCCCTGGGTTTAATCCCCAGTACCAAAAAAAAAAAAAAAAAAAAAAAAAACAAGCCAACTTCATTCCCACCTCAGGGTTTCTGCAGCAGCTATGCCTCTGCTTGGCGTGTGTCCCCTTAAATATCAGACTTTTTAGAGAGGTTTTCCATGGTTACTCTTTCTTTTTTTCTTTCTTTTTTTCTTTCTTTTTCTTTTGGTACTAGGGATTAAATACAAGGACACTTTTACCACTGAGCCACAACCCTAGCCCTTTTTCTTTTTTTAATTTAGAGACAGGGTCTTGCTAAGTTGCTTAGGGCCTCGCTAAATTACCAAGGCTGGCCTCGAATTTGCCATTCTCCTGCTTCAGCCTCTTGAGGCACTGGAATTACAGGCATGTGCCACTGTGCCTGGCTCTCAGTTCTCTTCTCTTTTATTTTTTTAGTTTTCTCTGTGTGTGTGTGTGTGTGTGTGTGTGTGTGTGTGTGTGTGTGGTGCTGGAACTCAGGACCTTGCACATGTTAGGCAAGTGCTCTATTATGAAACCACACACCTCCAGCCCCTGTTATCTGTTTTTGTTTGTTTGTTTGTTTAGTTTACTCTCTTGGTTATCTCTCCCATTAGACTTTGCATTCCAGTAGAGCATGGTGGTGCACACCTATGATCCCAGTGGCTGGGGAGGCTGTGGCAGGAGGATTGCAAGTTCAAAGTCTCAGCAATTTAGTGTGGCCCCGAACAATTTAGCAAGACTCTCTCTCAAAATGAAAAATGAAGTGGGGCACAATGGTGCACACCTGTAATCACAGTGGCTTGGGAGGCAGAGGCAAGAGGATCTTGAGTTCAAAGCCAGCCTCAGCAAAAGTGAGGCCCTAAGCAACTCATTGAGGCTCTTTCTCTAAATAAAACACAAAATAGGGTTGGGAATGGGGCTCAGTGGTCGAGTGCCCCCGAGTCCAATTCCCTGTAGCCTCCCCGCCTCCAAAAAAAAAAAAAAGTGAGAAAGAACTAGGGATGTAGCTCAGTAGTAAAGTGCTTGGTCCCCACACCCCTGCCTGCTGACAAAAGAAGTTCAGATAATTAGAACATGGCTATGAAAGGATTTGAATCCAGGCTGCCAAGGACCGGACTTATCCTACCCACCTAAAGATTATTCATCATTGGTAGCCAGAGGGTAATTCCTAGAGTGAAGAGAGCCTGAGCTTCTTGGGTGTTTTCCTGGTGCCATTACAAAGGAAATCTTCGTGGTAAAGTACTTTAGTGTGCTAGAGACCCTGGGTTAAATTCCCAGCACTGGTTACTGCTGGGCACAAAGATTTATTTATTTATAAACAAAGGCTTAGCTGTTGATAATGGAGGTGAAAACAACATTCAAATTAGAGGGTGATTCTGGGCCCTGCATCCACCCTTAGTCAGCTGATAAGGGTCCTGTAATAGGAGCCAGGAATGGTGGCACAAGCTGCCTATAAATCCTAGCTACTCCGGGGGCTGAGAAGAAGAACCACAAGTTCAAGATCAACCTGGATAATTTAGTGAGACCCAGTTTCAAAATAAAACCGGTTTGGGTATGTGGCTCAGTGGTAGCGCACTTACCTACCAGCATATATGAGACCCTGGGTTCAATTCCCAGCACCGCTAAAAATTAAAAAAAAAAAAAATAGAGGGGGAAGGCTAGTTTCTTACTTCAGTTATTCATTCATTCAAGTTCTCATTTATTCAACCAAGTATCAAATATTTCTTGAGGGGCTACAGTGTGCCCAAATCCAGAGATGAACTAGACACAGTCATTATCTTAGTGTCTACTCCTTACCTCCTACCTCCTGGCCCTAGGCATCCCCTTCTCCATCGTGCTGACACGATGCCTATGGGTAGTTGGCCCCTTCATCAGTAAATCTAAATTCTTGCCCCAGTTGCATGCTATACCTATAGATAGTCACTTTCTCCCTGAGCCTCAGTTTCCTAATCTGTAGAAAAGGGGCAATAATGCCCACTGCCCAGAGTTGTAAGAATTCAATGGAATAAATTTGTCAGTCACAGTGGCTCACACTTGTCATCCCAGTGGCTCAGGAGGCTGAGGCAGGAGGATCCCGAGCTTAAAGCCAGCCTGAGCAACAGCGAGACCCTAAGCAACTCAGTGAGACCCTGACTCTAAATAAAATACAAAATAGGGCTGGGGATGTGGCTCGGTGGTCAAGTTCAATCTGAGTACAATCTCTGGTACAAAAAAAAAAATATTTCAATGGAATAAATTGATAGTACTTTATAAACTTTAAAGTGCTTTATAAATTGTAAAGTACCAAGCCAATATTACATATTATTGTTTAGAGAGAGATGAAACTGAAATCAACAAATAAATGATAATTGTACAATCCCCTCTTTTTTAATTAAAAAAAAAATTGTAGCAGGATCTTTCTCTTACCCTATCAAATCAGACAGGTAGTTCGTAAGTTTATTGAAAAAGTCCATCAAAGACAGGCGTGGTGGTATATACCTGTAATTCCAGCAACTTGGGAGGATCACAAGTTCCAGGCCAGCTTCAGCAACTTAGTGAGACCTTCAGAAATTTAACAAGACCCTGTCTCAAAATAGAAAGTGAAAAAGTACCGGGGGGGGGGGGGGGGGGGGGGGGGGGGGGGCTGGGTTTGTGGCCAGTGGTAGAGCGCTCACCTAGCACGTGCGAGGCACTGGGTTCGATCCTCAGCACCACATATAAGTAAATAAATAAAGGTCAGTCAACAACTAAAAAACAATTTTTTTAAGTACTGGGGATATAATTCAGTTGTGAAGTACCCCTGGGTTCAATACTCAGTACCTCAAAAATAAATAAATAAAGGGCTGGGGATATAGCTCAGTGGTAGAGCACTTGCTTAGCCTGTGTGAGGCCCTAGGTTCAATCCCTAGTACCACAAGCAACAAAAAACTGTAACCAAAAATTTTTAATCATTTTCTGTTTTAATGAATTTGTGTGTATTGGTGTGCCAGGATTGAACCCAGGAATGCTCTACTACTGAGTTTCAGCCCCAATTTTTTTTTTATTTCTTATTTTGAGACAGGGCCTTGCAAAATTGCCCATTCTGGCCTCAAACTTGCAATCTTTCTGCCTCAGCCTTCCAAGTAGCTGGGATCATAGGCTATGCCACTCTATCTGCATGGCTAATCAGCTTTATTTTTTGGGAACAGTTTCGGGTTCACAACAATATTAAGCAGAAGGTACAGATACATTCCATCGACTCCCTGTCCCCACACATGAACAGTCTTCGTCATTATCAATGTCCAACACCAGAATGATACACTCATTACAGTTGGTGAACCCACATTGACACATCCTTATCACCCAAAGTATAGTTCATATTAGGGTTAGCTCTTGGTATTGTGCATTCTATGGGGTTGGAAAAATGTATAATGACATTTACCAGGAAATGTTTTAGACTTTTCCCAAAGCATTCAACCGCTCATTTGTAGCATCATTAGGGTTTTGTTTTGTTTGGTGGTGGTACTGGAACCCAGGGCCTAGTGCATGCTAGGCCAGTGTCTACCCCTGAGCTATATTCCCAACCATCACTTTTCTTGTCCCACTCTCATTCATTGGTTTGTAGTATACAATTATGTGATTTAATAACAAGAGTGACTGGAGACTGTAACACAGTCACATCTGAAGTTCTTGGAAAGAGTTAGTAGCTGGTCATACTAGAGTCAAATCCATCCGCTGCTGTGGGTATCTTATCATTCTGGCTTTTATGGGAGACAAGGTGAGCAAACATTGGTTATTTCAGTGAGCCAGCAGAGTGAGTTCTTCCCCCCCCCCCATACTGGAGATTGAACCCAGGGGTGCTTCACCACTGAGTCAGATCTGCAGTCCTATTTTAATGGTTTATTTTGACACAAGGTCTCCTTAAGTCCTTAGAGTCTTGCTAAGTCGCTGAGGTTGATCTCCAACTTGCAATCTTCCTACCTCAGCCTCCTGAATTGCTGAGATGACAGGTATGCACCACTGCACCCAGCCTTCTTTATTCTTTATTTAAGACAGGATCTCACTAAATTGCAAAGGGTCTTGCTAAATTGGTGAGGTAGGCCTCAAACTTGGGACCTTCCTGCCTCAGCCTCCCAAATTGCTGGAATTACAGATATTCACCATTGCTCCTGGACCCAGTGCAATTTTTTTAATAGTTGTAAATGTACACAATAACTTTATTTTTTTAATTTTTTTTTTAATGTGGTGCCTCAAACCCAGTGTCTCACACATTCTAGGCAAGTGCTCTACCATGGAGCCACAACCCCAGCTCTCCAGCGAATTCTTAATCAGGTGAGTTGTTTAATCCAGAATATTTTACTATACAAAAAATTTAATAACAGCAACAACAACAAAAAAGCCATCTCTCAATTAAAAAAATAAAATACGAAAACCATCTCTGACTGACTCTATCCTCTTCTTGCTCCTTTATATTTTTCAGAAGTGTTTCTTTTTATATGTTTGTTTTGTTGCAACTTTAAAATAGATGAAAGTTTGTTTGGTTGTTGTTGCTTGTTTTTTAGAGCTAGGGATAGAGCAGAGCACTCTACCGCTAGAAGAAAGTGTTCGCTCCCTTCCTTCCTTTCTCTCTTTCGTTTTTCTTTCAACTTAATTAAGACTGCAGGACCACATATGCGAAGTGCTAAATGGGCTATACTAAACTTCAAATTCCATGAATCAAGCCTATTGTAATAGACTGGACATGACATAACATGCCTAATTGGGATAATGACAGTGGAGAAATCTTGGTATTAAGCAGTGGTTCTCGGAAGTGTGCCCCAGGACCAGCAGCAGCAACATGACCTGGGAATTTGTTAGAAATGTTCATTCTTGGACTCCACCCCAGACCGGCTGCATCAGATACTTTGGGGGGTGGGGCCCAGCAAAGTGTGTCCCAACAAGCCCTCCAGAGGGTTCTGGTGCTCCCTCAAGTTAACAGATGTTCACAGGTCAGGCTGACTTACCACTTAGAGGCTTTGTGATCTCAAACAAGTCACTGCACCTCTCTGAACCTCTTTCGACTCTGGAAAATAAGAATAATATGCCGGACATGGTGGTGCGCACCTATAATCTCAGCAACTTGGGAGGCTGAGGTAAGAGGATCGCAAATTAGAGGCCAGTCTCAGCAATTTAGCGAGGACCTAAGTAACTTGGTGAGACCCTGTCTCAAAAAAAAAAAAAAAAAAAAAAAATGAAAATGGCTGGGAGCCAGGTGTGGTGGCTCAGGCCTATAATCCCAGCAGCTCTGGAGTCTGAGACAAGATTTGTAGTTCAAAGCCAGCCTCAGCAACAGCGAGGCATTAAGCAACTCAGTGAGACCCTGTCTCTAAATAAAATACAAAATAGGGCTGGGGATGTGGCTCAGTGGTTAAGTGCCCCTGGGTTCAATCTCCGGTGTCAAAAAAAAAAAAAAAAAAAAGGAAAGAAAGAAGAGTAAAAAGTAACCAGTGTCTTATAGAGTAATTGAGAAGATTAAATGTAAAGTTCCCAGTATAATGCTTGACACACAGCAGGCACTCCCTACATGTTAGGAATTGTGAATATTTTTAGGAAACTCCTGAGTGGCAGCTTTAATTAGAGTGACAAACATCTGGAAGAAAAGGGACAAGATGTTTGAGGGTTAAAAATATTCTAGCAGGGCCTGCATACATATAATACCGGAGGCTCAGGAGGCTGAGGCAAGAGGATCACAAGTTTAAAGCCAGCCTCAACAAAAGTGAGGCCCTAAGTCACTCAGTGAGACCCTGTCTCTAAATAAAATACAAAATAGGGCTGAGGATGTGGCTCAGGCGTGAAGTGCCCCTCAGTTCAATCCCCGGTACCCCCTCTCCAAAAAAATCTGGCAGGTACTCTGCTCTCATTGTGTTCTTTCATCTCCTATTACATGTGTTAGGGTGGGAGTCCACATGATGATATGGCCTGACCCCCCTCACAGACATGAAGACTGAGAGCCATGGAGGCTGAATCACAGCTAAGAAGTTGCAGTGTTGGGACCCATGTGCCCCACTCTACCCCCAGCTTCAAACAGATGCAGGCAGATGCCCATTCCCCTATGTTCCCTGCAAACCATCTGCTCTCAGAGTCTGTCTGTCCACCCCTTCACCCCAAATTTCTTGCTGGGGTCACTTACAGCAGGATTGTTTTCAGGGTTCTAAAACTCACAGAAACCAGAACTTTCAACTCATTTGCACAGGGATCTCCTGGTTCTGTTCCTTGGCCTCTTTCTGCTGCCTCGATCCTCACCCAGCCCCAATTGACACCAGCGTGATTCACTTATGGACCTGAGACCATGAATCATAAATGCATTAATTCATTAATTTAATCAGATATCCTACCTGCTGTGTGCCAGGCACTAGAAGCATAGGGCTGAACAAAACAGATACAGGCCCTATCACAGAGAGCTTAACTGAAGGACACACAGCACCAAATACTGTATAGCATGTTCAATGCAAAGATAGGGACACAACCGGGCTTTGTGAGAGCCCAGAGGAGGTCCTGATCCAATCCCAGGGTGGGAGGAAATCCAGAAGGGCTTCTTGGAAGAGGCAACCCTCTGAATTGACAGGAAGGCATTTGCCGGCCAGAGTGTTTCATCCGTTTCTTTGATACACGAAGAAATGAATCTAGAGTTACTTCATCGTTTGTTCATTTAAACGAGCAAACGTTTATCAAGTATCTACCTTTTCCCCAGGATTCAGAGGTCAATAAGGCATCAGCCAGTCCCATAGGATACACAGAGTCCTCAAGGAACCCCAGGACTTTACCACTCACTGCTCTTTTGTATATATTTTATTTTATGTTACCTTGTTAAAAGCCAGGGTTTTTGCAGTATACTTGACGTAGAATAAAATACTCCCTGTTTAGTAGACAGTCCCATAAATTTGACAAATACATATAGTCCTGTGATCACTCTTATAAAGGAGACTGAACATCATCGGCATCAGATGCTCATCCCACTTCCTGAGTCTGAGCTTTCCTCCTAATTCAGAGTGTTATCTTGTGCAAATCTTCCCTTCTCTGAACCTTAGTATCTTCATCTATAAAGTGGAAATTGTAATGCCCCCATGGCTGAGGATTCCTGGCATATAGTAAGCACTCTATAAACACCGGCTAAAATTTTACTAGAATGTTCCTCCTTCACACTTTCTCCATTCTGGTTCTTTCAAACTGTGTGTGTGTTTCTCTCTCTCTCTCTCTCTCTCTCTCTCTCTCTCTCACACACACACACACACACACACACACACACAAAGACATTTTTGAAGCCTCTTGTTTCTCAGAGAGGTTTTATTTATAGGCTGCGCCTCATTGTGAATGTGAAAAGGAGAAAGCCCAGGCCCTCCGTAGACCTTTCATGTGTAAATCAGCCTGGGCCAGGAGCAAGGGGTCACCAGGAGGAGGATTTCACTCTTAATTACTCCTAGAGAAAGCCGGCAGGAGTGGGCCTCGCTGGGAGCCCAGAGCCTCGCCTGGCTCTGGGCTCCTGGGCCCGGGTTGGGCCACACTGGGGCCAGCACTTCCTAGGTCTGGCCTTGATTTCTGCAGAACCTGGGGGCCAAGGCAGAGGTGCAGGTGCCGCCAGGGAGTGGCCCCCAGTGGTTTTTTTGAGGGCAAGGAGTTTGGATGTGGAAGGAGGGCAAACAGCTTTGCAGAGTGGGAGGTATCCAGGGATGGAAGCTGATAAACAGCCAGAGAAGAGGCGGGTTCATTTAAAATAAAATTTAAAAAATTTTTTAAAGGTCTTTTATTCATTCTTTCTTTTCCAATGTCAAAAACAACATATTCTAGAGAAAAAAAAAATGTGGAAAGATTTCCACTAGGCCTTTGACGCTGTTTACCTCAGAGGGTAAGTTTGGATGTGAGGAAAGGAATATTATTAATATTTTCTTTACACATTTTTTTTTTCTGCCTGTGTTAGAGATCCAACCCAGGGCCTCTACCCCTGAGCCACACCCCCTGCCCTATGTTTCTTTATTTGTGACTTATTAAAATGGTATATATTGCCTTTTGTAATTAAAAAAAATAGGGTTTCTTTTGATAATATCCATGTTGTTGTTTTCTGATTAGAAGATAAATTCATATTTATTGTAAAGCATTAAGAAAACAAAATGTGAAAACAACCCATGAGGACCAGGCATCATGGTGTATATCTGTAATCCCAGCAACCAAGAAGGTCAAGGCAGAAGGATCTCAAGTTTGAGACCAGTCTGGGCAATTTAGCAAGAACCTGTCTCAAAAGAAACAAAGCAAGACAAAACCTCTGACAGTCTCATCCAAAGGAAAAAAAAAAAAAAACCTTAAATATTTAGTTAGATGGCCTTTTCTTTTCTTTCTTTTATTTTTATTTTTTTAATTGAGGATTGAACTCAGGGGTGCTCCTGTCCGTCCAAGCTACATTTCCAGTTTTATTATTATTATTTTTTTAAATTTTGAGATAGGGTGTCACTAAATTGTCCAGGCTGGCATTGAACTTGCAATATTCCTGCTTCAACCTCCAGAGTAGCTGGGCTTACAGGCATGAGCCACCATGATCCGAGGTATATGGCATTTGATTATTTATTTCTGTGCAATGTTTCTGTTTTTATTTTTGTTCAATTTGTATGCTTGGGCTGGGGATGTTGCTCAGTGGTAGAGCACTGGCCTCACATGCCCAAGGACCTGGGTTAATCCCCAGTACCAAAGAGAAGAAGTACTTCATTTTTTTTTTTTTTTTTTTTTTTTTTTTTTGTACTGGGGATGGAACTCAGGGGCACTCAACCACTAAGCCACATTCCCAGCCCTATTTTGTATTTTATTTAGGGACAGGGCCTCACTGAGTTGCTTAGGGCCTTGCTAGATTCCTGAGGCTGGCTTTGAACTCCTGATCCTCCTTCCTCAGCCTCCCAAACCGCTGGGATTACAAGCGTGCACCACCATGCCTGGCCCTCAAATCATTTTGCATGCTTAAACTGCACAAACTCAAACTGGGGATTGAACCCAGGGGCTCCTAACCCATGAGCCACATCCCCAGCCCTTTTGCTGTTTTATTTATTTATTTATTTATTTTAAGAAATAGATTTCTTGGACTGGGGATATAGCTTAGTTGGTAGAGTGCTTGCCTTACATGCAGAAGGCCCTGGGTTTAATCTCCAGCACAACCACCAAAAAAAAAAAAAAAAATAGGTTTCTTTTTTAATTATTATTATTTTTTTAGTTGTAGATGGACACAATACCTTTATTTTGTTTATTAAGTTTTTGTTTTGTTTTGTTTTGTTTTTTTAATGTGGTGCTGGGGATTGAACCCAGTACTTCATGCATGCTAGGTAAGTACTCTACCACTGAGTGTTTTATTTTGAGATGGTCTCATGAAGTTGCTTAAGACCTGGCTAAGGGCTGGGGATGTGGCTCAAGCGGTATCGCGGTCGCCTGGCATGCGTGTGGCCCAGGTTCGATCCTCAGCACCACATACAAACAGAGATGTTGTGTCTGCCGAAAACTAAAAAAATAAATAAATATTAAAAAATTCTCTGTCACTCTCTCCTTAAAAAAAAAAAAAAAAAGACCTGGCTAAATTACTGGGGCTGGCTTTGAACTTGTGACCCTCAGCCTCCTGAGTTGTTGGGATTACAGGCGTGCACCACTGTGCCCAGCACTTTATTTATTTACTTATTTATTTTCAGTACTGGGGATCCAACCCAAGGCCTGAGCCTGCCAGGGAAGTGTTCTACCACTGAACTACATCCCAGCCCTTGCACAAGCTTTTGGGTACAACTTAACATACTCAGGTTTTCTTCCATTCATTTTATCTATTTGTGTGTGTGTGTGTGTGTGTGTGTGTGAGAGAGAGAGAGAGAGAGAGAGAGAGAGAGAGAGAGAGACTAGATGGTGATATCTGGAAATTCAAAACAGTGTACACAAGAAATGTAAGGGGTAAAAATTTGCCAGGAACTTTCAATTTTTCACCGTACACCTTTGCATACTGATTGAATTTTTCTTTTAATGTGAGCATAGGTTATATTTATAATTTTAAAAATTAGCTAATAAAATGTGGTTTAGCTATATATAATTCTAATGTACAGTCATTAAAGGAAATGCAATGTTCATTAAATGAACACTAAGTTTATTACATACAGTGTTGATTAAGAAAATACAGGGCTGGGGATGTGGCTCAAGCGGTAGCGCGCTCGCCTGGCATGCGTGCGGCCCGGGTTCGATCCTCAGCACCACACACCAACAAAGATGTTGTGTCCGCCGAGAACTAAAAAAATAAAAGTATTAAAAATTCTCTCTCTCTCTCTCTCTCTCTCTCTCTCCTCTCACTCTCTCTTTAAAAAAAAATACAATCACACACACACACACACACACACACATCCAAAGATAACCATGGTTAACTTTTGTTTTATTTCTTTCTAGTTTTTGTTTTGTGGTACTGAGGATGAAGCCCAGGGATGCTCTACCATGGAGTGGAGCGACATCCTCAGTAACCCTCCACTTTTTTTTTTTGTACTAGAGATTGAACCCAGAGGCACTTAACCACTGAACTACATCCTCACCCCTTTTTATTTTGTATTTAGAGATAAGGTCTTGCTAAATTGCTTAGCGCCTCACTTTTGCTGAGGCTAACTTTGAACTTGTAATTCTCCTGTTTCAGCCTCCGGAGCCTCTGGGATTACAGGTATGCACCACCATGCCTGGCCTCAGTTCCCATTTATTTATTTATTTATTTGATACAGGGGATTGAACTCAGGAGTACTCAACCACTGAGTCACATCCCCAGCCCTATTTGTATTTTATTTAGAGACAGGATTTCACTCAGTTGCTTTATGCCTCACTGTTGCTGAGGGTAGCTTTGAACTTGTGATCCTCCTGCCTCAGCCTCTGGAACTGCTGGGGTTACAGGTATGTGCACCACCATGCTCGGTTTTATTTTTATTTTGAGAGAGGGTTTCAGTAAGTTGCTTTATTTTTGTTGTTGTTGAAGAAGGACAGAGTACCTTTATTTTGTTTATTTTTATGTGGTGCTAAGGATCAAACCCAGTGCCTCACACATGTCAGGCAAATGCTGTACCACTGAGCTACAGCCCCAGTCCCAAGCAAGTTGCTTTTGATCCTCTTGCCTTAGCCTCCCAAGTTTCTGGCATGCACCACAGCATCCCATTTCCTTCTAGTTTTATCTCTAAATATATTCTGTTAAACTTTATAAAACATACACATGGGAAAACAAACACAAAAATACAATTGTGGAAATTTAGAAAACAAATGCCGCTTGAACTGTACTAGAAATGACCACTATTGTTGGGAGGCTGGCACCTGGGAGGCTTAGGCAGGAGGATTGTAAATTTGAGGCCAGGCTGAGCCTGAGAAACATAGTGAGAGCCTGTCTCAAATAGAATAAAATGGGCTGGGAATGGGAATGCAGCTCAGTGGTTGAGCAGGTGCTTAGCATGTGTGAGTCCCTGACTGAACTCAATAAACAGCAAAAAATAAAAATGTGTCAGTCTTCTTTGTGTGTGTGTGTGGTACTGGGGACTGAACCCAGAAGTACTCTATAACTGAGCTATACCCTCAGCCTTCTTAAGCTTTATTTTAAGATAGGATCTCACTAAATTGCCCAGGCTAGCCTCAAACTTGTAATCCTCCTGCCTTAGTCTTCCAAGTCACTGGGATTACAGGTATGTGCTTGGCAAGACTGTATAGGAACACCTGGAATAGGAATATCCATCCCTGCTGGAAGCTCTCCCCTTTTCTTATTCTCTAACATGACCACCAATTTTATTATTTATCTATATTTTTTGTGGTGCTGGGGATTGAACCCAGAGCCTTGTGCATTCGAGGCAAGCACTCTACCAACTGAGCTATATCCCCAGCCCCACCACCAATTATTGAGCCTTTACTTTGTCCCTGGGCACTGTCCTTTCCACTTCATACGTGCCATATTATTTAATTCTCACAAGAACTCTACGAAGTTGGTGATCTCATCATCCTCATTTTACAGATGAGGAAACTGAGGCTTAGAGAGGTAAATATAGCTGGTAAGTGGTTCAGCTGAGATTAGAATTAGGTCATATGACTTCCTTTGCATGAATTTGCATATTCAAACTCTCCTTTTCTTAAGTACCAGGAATTGAACCCAGGGGCACTCATCCACTGAGCCACATCCCCAGTTCTTTCTTATTTTTTAATTTTGAGACAGAGAGAGAGAGAGAATTTTTAATATTTATTTTTTAGTTCTCGGCAGACACAACATCTTTGTTGGTATGTGGTGCTGAGGATCGAACCCGGACCGCACGCATGCCAGGCGAGCGTGCTACCGCTTGAGCCACATCCCCAGCCGAGACAGGGTCTCACTAAATTACTTAGAACCTTGCTAAATTGCTGAGGCTGACTTCAGACTCATGGTTCCTCCTGCTTCAGCCTCTTGAGCTGCTGGGATTACAGGCATGTGCCACCATGCCAAGTTCAAATGCTCCTTTTTCAGGTTGAAAAAGTAGGATCCTAAAAAGGGTTGTGATATGCCAAAAGACAAGGAAAGTGCCCAGCTTAGATTACTAGATTTTTCCCACTATACTCCATCCTGTGGCCTCAAGGTGACAATCTAAGGACTTGAGGCTGTAGGAACTCCAAAACACTGCCTTAGAAAACTTCCCATGGGGGCTGGGGCTGTAGCTCAATGGTAGAGAGCTCATCTAGCATACATGAGGCACTGGGTTCCATCCTCAGCCCCACATAAAAATAAACAAATAAAAATAAAGGCATCTGTCCATCTACAACTACAAAGAAAAAAAAAACTTCCCATGGGGCTTTTGAGTTCCAACAAGACTCAAAGCTTCTCAGAACTACACCCCCAGTTTTGCATCTCCCCTCCAGGGCTGGGCGCTGCCTGTCCATCACCAAAAAAAAAAAAAAAGGAAATAGTAGTTAGGGATCACAAGCCCAGACAGGGAGGAAATCTGGCAGCCCCAGCACGTGTTCAGCCATGGCTGTTCCATTTTTGGGAGAATGGAGCACTAAGAGGAGCAGAGGAAAATGCCTGAGAAGGAGAGTACTTAGGAACCGAATTGCAAAAATAAACAGGAGAGAAGAAGATGGTACCTGGATGAACTAAATTGGGAATGGATTGATTCCCACAAGTGAAAGAGGACTAACTGCCTTGGCACAGTTCCTACTGCAAAGAATTGTGCATTATATATGCATAAGCCTTCTGCAGCGGGGAGAGGAAGGCTCACCACTCCACCCCAGGCCACAGAGCTGAAAGACTGGGATTCTGCCACTGCCTCTGAGGTCTCCCTCAGTTCTACACTGTCCCATCATCTCTTGGCTGAAAGTCAGAGCCCCAGGAAGTGAAGATCTAGATCTGTCTTCTTCACAAGGGGCTGAGTCATGCTCCCTATGGATGTTGACCCAGATGCTCTTACGTCAAGGATAGAGAAGAAACTATTATGATGGAAAATTCCAGGAAGACCAGGATACTAAGTATCCATCCATCTATCCATCTATCCATCCATCCATCCAGGTATTCATTCATCTGAGGCTCCAACTGTCTGTCCATCCATTCATCCATCTACTTCATCCATCCATTCATCCTCTGTCGGTTCATTGATTCATAGGTATCCATCATCCATGCTAACACTAACTACTCAACACAGAGGTCTGCTGGTTAAGACTGAATTCTCTCATTCATTCATTTCATCCTTCTTTCTTTCTTTTTAGAGACAGGGTCTGACTATGTTGCTTAGACAGGCCTTGAGCTCTTCGGCTCAAGTGATCCTCCTGCCTCAGCCTCCCATGTAGCTGGGACTACAGGCATGTGCTGTTGTACCCAACTAAGACTATGAGTGAGTTCTTTTTTTGGTACCAGGGATTAAACCCAGGTGTGCTTATCCACTGAGCAATATCCCCAGGTCTTTTTAAATATTTTGTTTGGAGACAGGATCTCCCTGAGTTTCTTAGGGCCACTCTAAGTTGCTGAGGGGCTTTGAACTTGCGATCTTCCTGCCTCAGCCTCTCAAGCCGCTGGATTACAGGTATGCACCCCAGCAAGACTGGAAGTTCTGAAATCAGACTTCATGAGTTAGAAACCTGGCACAGCACATATAAGCTGCATGATCAGTAGCAAAATTGCCTAGGCTTTCTGTGTCTTAGTTTCCTCATCTATAAAATGTAGATAATTATATCTACATATAAGGTGGTTGTCATCTTAGGGTGGTTGTCATCATTAAACGAGCTAATCCATGTTAAGCACTTAGAACTGGTTCATGTCTATTGAACAAATGCTTGTTAATGTTAGCATCACTTATTATTAGTCAAGGATGTACTCAGTGGGATCCTGAGGTTTGAACAAGACCAAAGCACTAACTTGGAGGGCTAATTCTGGGAACGTTGAGTCTCTGTTTTCAGAGACTATTTTGGAGTCCAACAAGGAGAGAATGGACCTCTCTCCAGATATGGTCTGAGAGGTCCAGCCCCCATTCCCTATTAGGTTAGGCATGCATTTCCCGGGACACTGGAAGTGTCAGTTGCAGACTGCTCACCTGGGATCACTGGTTGAGGAGAGTCATCTCACCAAGGTTACAGTCCCTTCTCAGTATAACTCGTATCCTTAGACTGGTCGGCAGGTTTAAATGCCAAGCCCTCTCATCCCTACTCAGGACAACTCTGATAGACCATCTCGGCTTCAAACCATGGGGTTGGCTGAGGCTTCCGCTGAGTTGATGCTTCCACTGCATTACAGCCCCCCTCTACCCAACCCTGCTTCCCTCCCTTTCTTTCCACGAGTGTCAACACCAAGAGCACTGTTATGGTTAAGATAGGAGGTGTCCCCCAAAACCTCACATGTGAGACAATGCAAGAAAGTTTAGAGGTGAAATGATGGGCTGAAGACCTTCACCTGATCAGTGCATTAATCCCCTGGGATTAACTGGGTGGTAACTTCGGGCAGTAGGATGTGGATGGAGGAGGTGGGTCACTGAGGGTGTGCCTTTACGGTTTACATTTTGTTGGTTTATATTTTCTCTCTTTCTTGGCTTCTTGGTGGCCATGTCCTGAGCTACTTTCCTCCACCACATTCTTCTGCCATGATGTCCTACTTCACCTTAGGCCCAGAGCAATGGAGCTGGCTGTCTACGGACTGAGACCTGTGAAACTGTGAGCCTCAAATCAACTTTTCCTCCTCTAAAATTGTCCTTATCAGGTCTTTTGGTCACAGCAATGAAAAATCTAACTAAAACAGGCACCTCTTAATAAAATTCTGCACCCCAAACTCTATCTTTGAGTCTGTTTCCCAGAAGAGCTGGCCTGTTAGACAAAAGTCACAGCATCCTTTAAAGGTGGCTTACTGTGTGCTACATCTACACAAAATTCTTTTTTTTTTAAATATAGAACACTTCACGAATTTGCATGTCATCCTTGAGCAGGGGCCGTGCTAATCTTCTCTGTATCATTCCAATTTTAGTATAAGTGCTGCCGAAGCGAGCACCAAAATTCTTAACAACAATGCAAGGGGGTATTATGATCCCACTGGCAGATAAGGAAACTGAGGCACAGAAAGGTGAGAGAACTTGCTCAGAGACATAGCTGTTCTGTGGGAGAACCAGAAACAGCAGTCAAGGATAGGGTCTGTGTACTTGATCCACACACTACTCTGCCTAATGGGTTCCGACCAAGTCCAGGAATTAATTTAATCTAGGGAGGGTGAGTGTATCAGGGCGTGAGTGGGGGATGCAGGTGAAGCCACACATCTGTCTACATGTCCCCAAGTGTTCACTGTGAACCTGGCTGCAGGGGTGCATGCACATCTTAGCCTGTGCTCTGTGGCATGTGGGACGTATGTGCCCATGGATCCCCCTGTTCCCAGTTCCCACAGGACCCATGTCCCTGGCTTCTCTACTTCCCCTTAATCCATAGGAGGCATGAATGGCCAGGAGGAGCCAGGTTTTGGATTCCAAAGCCAAACTGCCATTTCCTTATTCCTACCAGGTCTCCCAAAAGTGCTAGGGCCTGGACTCTAGTGACATCAAGCTCTCTGTTGACTAGAGTTGGCAGGAGTAGAGTTGGGATGTGGAGCAGGAAAATCAGCACACTGTATGACTTCCTCTGGGAGAGAGCATCCCTAGCCACTGGCCCTGTGTGGCCTCCCATGTGGGTGGCTGATCTCTCCTACCATAGTGGGGGACATATGGTTATGATTAAGGGAAAGCTACGGAGTGAAACTGTTGATTTCAAATCCCGGCTTTGTCTCTTAGCTGTGTGATTTCAGCAACTGACTTATCCTCTCTGATCCTCTGCTTTATCCCCTGTAAAGGAGAAATATTATAGCAGCAGTAACTTTGAAGGGGTCATGGTAAGGCTGACTACAACTAGAAAGAATTGTAAGCCCATATTAGGTACTTAATAAATGTTAGTTTTCTTATTATTTTGAACCCAAACTGGACAAGTAAAGGACAAAGAAAAGCACTTTTCCAGAGGAAAGTTCTTTCATCAAGTCACTACATGATCCTGCCTTGTGAAGCCCGTACTATCATGTCCATTTTATAGATGAAAACTGAGGCTCAGCAAGGTGAGGTATCTTGTCCCAGGTCACCCAGCAAGTGAATGATAAAACCACATTTTTTTTTCTTTTTGAATTACAGTCAGTTGTTTCTAGTGGGTCTCTCTTTACTTAAAGGAATCAGATAGGGGCTGGGGATGTGGCTCAAGCGGTAGCGCGCTCGCCTGGTATGCGTGCGACCCAGGTTCGATCCTCAGCACCACATACCAACAAAGATGTTGTGTCCGCCGAGAACTAAAAAATAAATATTGAAAATTCTCTCTCCTCTCTCACGCTCTCTTTAAAAAAAAAAAAAAGGAATCAGATAATCTTTTCCCATATTTTTTTTACTGGTGCATTATAGTTGTATATAATGTTGGGATTTGTTTTTCCATATTCTACATGCACACAATTTGGCCAATATCACTCCCTAGTAAAAACCAGACTTCAAACATGGATCTGACTCCAATTTCAGTGTTCTTCCTACCACCCAACAGCTACCTTGTTGTTTGGTCTAGAAACTTCCGGGTTGTGGCAACTTGTCTTGTAAACTCTAGCCTATGCAAATAGGTGCTGCCTGTATGATTGTCGCTCCTGCTGCCTCTATAAAAGAATACATGAGAGAATACGTGGGGATTTGCAGGTGATCAGATTTTAGGGGGGAAAAACAGATACTCTTCTTTATGCAGAAAGAAATGCAAGTGAGACAGCAAATGTAATTGAGCAGGGAGCACTTACAGGAAAATAGGAGGTTCAAAAGGCAATTGATGCCTCTGTTTGCAACTGTAAACAGATAGTTACCAGCTCTGACACCAGCGACAGACAGACAAAGGGCAGACAGAAACAGTGCACCACAAGGAAGCTAGGCACAGACTACGCCCAGGGTGGAAATTAAATGTTTTCCTGAAAGCAGAAAAGAAAACCCTGGTTAAAACCAAGCCGTGACTCTGAGTCTGAGACTCCACGGCAGTGGAGGTTGAATGAGTAAAGGCCTTTAATTTGTACCTAGGTGTTGTGAATCTTAAAGTCTTACTCGACATTTTCTCTTGACCTAAGTTTGTAAAACAAAAGTAATAATTAGAAGTGAGTCTCCAACATGCGCTGTCATTTTTAATTAAAGATAGACAGGATACATATATTTTATATTCCTATGTCTACCTATAAAAAGAGAGGAAAAGAGAAAGTGTACCTTATTGACATGTTCAGTCAGAACATTTGGTTGTCAGTGACTGAAAACTCAAATAGATGCAAGCAAAAAAAAAAATCATAGTAATAATCATTATTCCTCACTGACTCACAATAAGATTCATGAGTTCAAAGATTTCAGTTAATGTCCTCCTGGCCAGGTCTTGGTTCTGCTTTGGGGCTCAAAAGCTTTAGGCATCCTTTCCCTCCCAAGGGGAAAGTGGGTCTCTCTTCAAAGAAAAAAAAAAAAAAAATCTCAGTCCTCCCTCTGATTGGCTCTCACCGGGTCACATGCCCAGTCTTCCACCAATCCTGTGTCCAGGCTGGGTCTCAGGTCTATCCCTTGCTGCAGGGACAGAGGAAGGTCCATTCAAGGTAGAGAGGGACTAACATCAGACGGGGGAGATTTCCCGGGGAAAAATTGCAGTGCTGATTCTTCCAGAAGACATGTGTTCAACATCTGGTGGTTTCTGCCTTCCAGTTAACCTAGTTTAAGGAGAGGCTGTCATCAGGAATTAGAATAATGATAATGGTAATAATAAATAATAATAATGGCAACGTTTATTGAACACTCATTATGTGCTAGGCATGATGTCAGCTGTTTTCTGTGTGTTATCCTATTTACTCTTCACAACAGCCCATCTTTATTCCTTATCTTCATTCCAGTTCACTGAGAGTTTAAGGAATTGGCCCAAGTTCATACAGAAAGTAAGGAGTGGAATTAGCCAGTCATTTTCCAAATCCTGAGCTCTCAACTTCTCCAGAAATGACACTGAAAGCTGGTCTGTCAGAATGGTCGGCTGGGTGCCAAAGAGGAAGCCCTGAGCCTCCTCAAAGGCCACCTTGCGAGGCTAACCAGTGTGGGATGGCAGATATCAGCCGGATGCTCATTTAGAGTCATTTATGATCTGCAGAGGGCTTATCCTGGAGCAGCGCCTGGATACAGGGAGGTTTGACAAGGGAAGTCCAAGCCAAGAATGATCGTGGACCCAGGGACCAGGATTCCTTGGTGCCCATGCCTCCCCACCCACCAGGAATGGTGGCCAAAGAGTATACCATGAAGGGAGGGGATCCTATTCTGCCACTAACCAATTGTCTACATCCTCAAACAAACTCCCTCAATGTCTATGAGCCTCAGTTTCCATATCCATTAAATAGACATAATAGCATCTTTCTCAGAGAGTTGTGAGGATCCCCTCCCCTTTTTCTTTTTCTTTTCTTTTCTTTCTTTCTTTTTTTTTTTTTTAGTGCTGGGGTATTAAAATAAAACCCACCCATCACCCAGATTTCAGTGCCTCCAGTCATGTTCTCTCCCTTCCACATCACCCCTCTTCTCCCCCTTGCATGGACATAGCAAGAGCAAGAAGAGACAGGAAAGCACCTGTTGCCCTCTTCAGCCAGCCTGCCGGGCTTTCCTTCTTTCTTCCTCCTCTG
Organism: Spermophilus citellus; assembly: GCF_964194105.1. Lineage (NCBI taxonomy): Eukaryota > Metazoa > Chordata > Mammalia > Rodentia > Sciuridae > Spermophilus > Spermophilus citellus. The sequence goes on from NC_138184.1 coordinate 78,918,304, forward strand.
CCCAGCACCCATAGCTGCCATAACCCCAAATGAGCACTGTACATGTGCTTCCTGGGTTTGAACCCAGCTCAGCCACCCTCTTTCCTAGCCTTGTGGCGCTAAGTCCCTCTACCTGGCCTCAGGTGAAGAACACACCTCCCACAGAAGGTCACATGAAAACCCCTGGTTTGTCAAGCCTGGCACGTGGCTTGTTTATTCTTTGAAACAGAAATGGTGAAAGGAACTCTGGGTGGGTCAGACTGCTCTGGGCAGGACCTGAGCTGGTCTGGTCAGTAGAGGGGCCCCTCTCTTCTCCACTTCCCATCTCCTGAATAATTCATGACAAACAAAATGGCTGGGCCAGACCTGGGCCGTCTCTCCTCCTGCCAGGGAAGGGAGAAAAGTTTCTAATTACAGATCAGCGCAGGCCAGGCTCCCCGGCCCCTGGGCGCAGCACACAGGGGGTATTTATGGGCAAAGACCGGAAGGGGAGGGGCTGGGTCCCAGCCCCTTTCCAGAAGGAGTTCAGCTCCTTTTGAAATTGTAACCTTGGCCTGCCAAAGCTCGGGAGGGACTGGGGAAAGAAACCTAGAACAGCAGGAAGAGAAAACCCTGTGGGAGGGGTCAGAGAGAAGTGTCCAGAAAAAAAAAATGCGAGGTCAGGAAGGGAATCTGGGGAGACCTGGCAAGCAGAACTGACTGGACATGGAGGGAAGAGATTTTTGCCAAAGTCTCATTGAGCATGGCAAAGCCAAGCTTCCAAAGGGGGGATGTCCTGGCTCCTGAACCACACACAGTCTCTCAGCTCCATTACAATTTCCTCATCTGTAAAATGGGGAGAAACATCATACCTTTCTTAGAGCCTCTTTGGGAAGTTACATGAGTTAATGCATGTAAAGTGCCCGTCGGAATGCACCCTGCACAGACACACTACCATATGTATATATGTCAGCAGTCATTTGTTTTTTGGTTGTTAAGTCAGTAAAAAGGTAAAATGACAAGAACAGGTACACGAAGAAAGAGAAGAGGAGAAAAAGTACCTGTGAAGAAATTTAGTATAGTGATGAATAGTAAGAACTCCCTTTCAGGATTGTTGGCATGGCCCATGATCCAGCCTCTCAGGAGGCTGAGGCAGGAGGATCACAAGTTCAAGGCCAACCTGGGCAACTTGGTAAGACCCTGTTTCAAAACAGAAAATAAAGGGCTGGGGCTGTAGCTCAGTGGTACAGCACCCATGGGTTCAGTCTCCAGCATTAGTCTGCCTGGGTTCAAATCCCAACTCTGCCTCTCACTAGCTTCATAATCTTGGCCAAATTACTATACTTTTCCTATCTTCCACTTACTATCTTTAGTAAATGGTAGCCATCATGACTGGTGAAAAGTGGGGAACAAGATGAACAAGGTCCCTGTTCTCATTGGAACTTACAGTCTAGCAACAATGATTATCGTAATTGGGGCATTTGTTGCACATCTATTATGAGCAAGTCCTATACTCGCTGCAGACATCCCCTCCACTAACTCTCATGGCATGCACCCCCATTTTATGGATAAAAGGCTGAGGCTCAAAGAAGTCAGGAACAGGGAAAAGACTTGAAATGAAGAGGACATTCAACAGCATGGATGAATCTCCAAACTAGCATGCTAAGCGCACCCCTCCACACACACACACAAAGGCAAACACAAAGGGTGTGTGTGTTGTATGATCTCATTTACATGAGATTATAGGAAATGCAAACTAACTTATAGTGACAGAAAACAGAATGAAGGTTGTCTAGGAATAAGGGTTGAAGGGGCATTGACTGCTAGAGGCATGCGGGACCATTTTGGGGAGACAGAAAAATATATATATTTTGGTACTGGGGATTGAATGAACCCAGGGGCATTTTACCACTGACCTACAATCTCAATCCCCCCCTTTTTTTTTGAAAGAGGGTCTTGCCAAGTTGATGAGGCTGCTTCAAACTTGTGATCCTCTTGCCTCAGCCTCCTGAATAGCTGGGATTATAAGCACATGCCACCATGCCCAGAAATGGAAAAGTTTAAGTGACAGTGTTACTAGTTACACAGGGTTCAGTGTTCATGGAGATGGACACTTAAAATGAGTACTTTCTTGCAAGTAAATTCTATCTCAATACAATTAATTTTTTTTTTTTTTTTGGTATTATGGATTGAACCCAGAGGTGCTTAACCACTGAGCAACCTCCCCAGCCCTTTTTATATTGAGACAGTGTCTTGCTCAGTGGCTTAGAGTCTTACTAATTTGCTGAGGCTGGCTTTGAACACACAATCCTCCTGACTCAGCCTCCCAAGACCTGGGATTACAGGTCTACGCCATGGCAACTGGCTGAAATTGATTTTTTTTTAAAAAGGGAGGTGAGTGGGTTGTGGCTCAGCGGTAGAGCACTTGCTTAGCATATGCAAGGCGCTGGGTTTGATCCTCATAAAAATAAATAAACAAAATAAAAAAGTATTGTGTCCAACTACAACTAAAATAAATAAATAAATAAATAAATAAAAAGAAAGAAAGAAAGAGAGGTAAAGGAATGGTATACCAGATTCCAGAGCCCTGCATTCCTTCTTATATTACTTGAGTGTTTGAATTCGAACTCATTTGTGGACAGAAACTGTATTAGATTCATCTTTAGGGGCTGGGGATGTGGCTCAAGCGGTAGCGCGCTCGCCTGGCATGCGTGCGGCCAGGGTTCGATCCCAGCACCACATACAAACAAAGATGTTGTGTCCGCCAAATACTAACAAATAAATATTAAAATTCTCTCTCTCTCTCTCTCTCTCTCTCTCTCTCTCTCTCTCTCTCTCTTTAAAAAAAATTCTAATTAACAGATGTAATTCTATATGTAAAAATAAAAAAAATAAATAAATAAAAATTAAAAAAAAAATAAAAATTAAAAAAAAAAAGATTCATCTTTAGATCATCTCCTTGCTTACCCACTCCAAGGCCTCGCAAAATTTTAAACCTAATGGTTTAGATTAACAAATATATCATGGGTGTCTTCTTTGTGCTGGGTGCTGAAATCACAGAGCAATAAGTCTAGTATGAAAAAAACAGAATAAAATAGACAAAGTACAGTGCTTTGTCTAAATATTAAATATTCTGACGGGGCAAGTGATTCATTACTGAGCCAAACTAATAGATCCTACACAAAGTCAGGAACTTGGAGTGGCGAAAATCTCAGGTCCTGGGATCTATTGCCTGGGTTTGAATCCCTGTTCTGCCACTTAACTAGTTGTATGACTTTGTGTCATACCAAGCCTCAGTTTCCACCTCTGGAAAATGGAGATCAAATTAGCTCCAACCTAGAGGGATGTTGAACCGATTAAAGGAGTCAGGGGAGCCATAGTAAGTGCTCATAATTATTAGGTGCTCTGGGTAACTGAGGAGCAGGGGGCTAAAGAGGGGCACAGAGGGAGGCTTCCCTACCCAACACAAGGGGGTATAGGTGTCGGGAATGCGGTTCTCAGAGAGGTGATGCCTGGAAGAGGAACTGGCCAGTTTAAGCGGTCATGGGGACAGGAGGGAGTGGGAACAGCTTGGAGCAAATGCTCAATAAATATTTGCTCAATAAATAAAAAAAAAAAAAATAGAGACTATGCAAGGCTTGCCTGTAACCAGGGGGACAGAGAAGGCCTGCCAGGGCAGTCTGGAGGGTCCTCAGGAGGCGGGGTCTAAGTGGCGGGTCCTATTGGCAGCTTCCAGCACTGCCTGGCCTGGTCTGACCCCACCCTGTCCCCTGGTAGACTCTGGACACCCCCAGACCTGCAGCCTGAAGCCTGTGGGAGGGTGAAGGATGGTGAAAGCTGGGAGGACAGGGGTCCTCGAGGGCCTTTTCCCTCTCATAAGAATGGGCCAAGTCCCTGCGAGGCGCCTCTCCCGCCCCCGTTGTCCGAGCCACAAAGGACTGGGATCAATGGAAGGCGGGAGCGGCCGAGGGGCCTCCTCTTTGTGCGGCTGTCTCAGGCCTGTTTGCGCCGCCGTCTCCGCGCCCCCATTGATCAGGCATGTGGAAAGATTCCGCCTCCCGGGCTCCCTTTGTGGCCGCGTTGCCAGGCTGCGCCCGCCGGGACTACAGCGTGCAGGGCGCTCCCGCCTGCGGTGGGCACCGGGCTGCGAGGCCGGGCGGGTCCGGGAGGGCGGGGCAGATAAAAATACAGGATGCCCCATTAAATCTGAGTTTTTGACAAATAACAAATAAAATCCAAAGCAAAAAAAAAAATTAGTATAAGTATGTCCCAGATGTTATATGGGACATACTTATACTAAAAAAAAAAAAAAAAAATTGTTCTTTATTTGATGTTTGAATTTAAGTAGGCATGCTGTATTTTATTTGGTACCCAGGAGAAGGAAATCCAATAAAGCTCCATTGCCAAGCATGTACAATTCCCCTAAATTTAGTCATGGGAATTTTGTTTTGTTTGCTTGCTTTTTCTTTTGACGGTGTCTGCACACTTCCTGAACCACTGTTTTTATTATTATTATAATTATTATTATTATTATCATCATCATCATCATCAATGGTACTGGGATGACACCAGAGCTTTGCACATGCTAGGCAAGTGCTCTACCACTGACCTACACCCACCCCCGACCCTGAACTAATATTTAGATATTATTTTTTTTCTGAATTTTTTTCTGAATTGAATTTTTTAAAGTAACTTATCCATAATGACTTTTGAGAACCACATTAGCTTGAACAAGTTTTAACTGTACCTCTTGATCCATTGTTACCTAATGGGAACACCCCTGTGGCTCTGCCCACATCAGGATATCTAATATTCCCATCACCCCAGAAAATTCCCTTGGGTCCCTTGGCAGTATCCTTTCCTGGTGACAGCCATCATTCTCACTTCTGTCCCTAAAGATTCACACTAGTGTTTTTTGTTGTTGTTGTTTTGTTTTGTTTTTAACCAGGGATTGAAACCCAGGGTGCTTAACCAGTTAAGCTACATCCCAGCCCTTTCTTATTTTTATTTTATTTTTTATTTTTTTTTAATTTTCAGATGGGGTCTCTCTAAATTGCTTTGAGCCTTGCTAAATTTCTAAGGCTGGCTTTGAACTTGCGATCCTCCTGCCTCAGCTTCCCACGCCTCTGTGATTACAGTTGTGCGTTACCAAGTCCAGCACATTAACTATATTCTTGAACTTCATATAAATGGAATCATATAGCTTTCACTCTCTTGAATCTGGTGTTTTTCATTCAACATTATGTCGATAAGGTTTGCCCACGTTGTGGGTGAATCTGTTACTTTTGCCTTTCTCTGCTGGCTGAGGAGATGTTTTGTTCATCCTGTCTTGTTAATGGATGCCTCAGCTTTTTCCAGGTTTTGGTTACTATGAACAAAACTTCTGTGATCATATTTGTTCTAGTCATTGAATGACTTAAATATATTTAACCTAAGCAATAATTATTTATGAATATATTTTTTGTGAATTATTATTTGTGAATTCACAATATTATTTGTGAATTCATATGCTTGAAAAGATAATTTTACTTTTTTTTCTCCTGCACATTAAATGTGCATTAAACTATTATATATATTTATATAAGTGCCTTTGTATGGACCAAGCCCACCTTCTGTAGCATCAATAGTCACATGTCAAACTACAGAATAGAGTTTCAAAGAACATGCTAGTGCTAGGGATGTAACTCAGTGGTAGAGTGTTTACCCAGTATGTGCAAGGTGCTGGGTTAGAGTCCCAGAGTCATTGGGAGGGGGAGACACTAGGGGGGAGCAATAGGGAGATAAGGAGAGAGAGCAGAGAGAGAAATAAAAGCTAGCAGGCTATCTTGGGGTGGATCCTGGCAAATGAATTAGCTCCTCTGAGCATTGTTTCTTCATCTGTAAAATGGGTGTGATAGTGCTAATTATCTCTCAGTAATTGAAAAGGCAAAATGGGATAATGCTTTATAAAAGTAAATAGCACATGGCTGGCAGGACATAAAGTGGGTGCTCCATACTTGAGCTATTATCAAGTGTTTGATGGACAGCTGTAATTGATGAGCTGGGCCTGTTAGATGCTTGCTTTCATTCCATCCTCATTTCAGCCCTTTGAGGGAATGGGCGGAATTATCAGCCCATTTTGTTCTTATCAGCCCATTTTGCAGATAAGGAAATTGAGGCTCTAGGAGGCAAAGTCATTTGCCTGAGATGACCTACTTAAGTCGCAAAGGCACCTACCTCCCAGAGTGATTTCTGCAGCCAAGTGGCAGGAGGGACTTATAAGGCTCCTGCCTGAAGATGAGATTGGGTTATAAGGAGGAGCTAAGTACCTTCTCCTCCTGTCTCTGTGTCCCCCATGAGCACCCAACTCAAAGGCAGGCAGCTTTCTCTTTGGAGGGTGGGAGGAACTGGGTTGGACCTTCTTAGGAGAGGCCAAGACTGCCAGCCAACAGGCAGGTGGGAGGACAGGCAAGGCGAGTCTGACGGGGTAGATGGGGGCAGAGGAAGCAGGAAGCAGGAGAAGCCTAGCCTTCCTCCAGCCGAAGCCGCTGGGCAGAGCCCAGCATCACTACCTGCCATCTGAAGGGCACGGGAACTGCTGATCTCAGGCGATTAGCATAACAATCCCGATCCTTCGTCCTCGGGCCCAAAGCTGGGTCTGCACAATCCCATTTCAAGCCAGTTCTTTCTTTAGCTAGCTAATTAGGGAGGGAGTGCGGGGGCAGGTGGGGGGGGGCACAACCTTCTTAAAGGGCTCCTGCACCCAGGGCCCAGGCTGGAGCTGAGAGCTGGAGATTGCCTGATAATACCTTCCGCCAGGGCCAAGTGTGGGTGCCATCCCAGTGCCTCACCCCAGGCAGACTGAAAATATTGGCCCACCAAAGATTTCCCTGGACTCCCTGTTTCCACTGCCTCATCCCCTTTAGTAACAACCATGCAATAAATATGTCCCACTCACAGTTGCATTCCAGGGCTCTGCAAAGGGTGGGTGCTCAAATAGAATTTAAAAATATATATATATACTTTATTTTTATGGGATGTTGAGGATTGAACTCAGTGCTTCACACGTGCAAGGCAAGCGCTCTACCGGGGAGCTATAATCCCAGGCCCTCAAATAGAATTTTTGAAATAAAAAATGTATGCATACTTTTGAATGAAATAAGGTCTCATTATGTTACTCAGGGCTCAAGGCATCTTTCTGCCTCAGTCTGGTGAATAGCTGAGACTATGTGTGCAAATCACCAAGGCTAGCTCTCAAGTAGAACTTTTAAAACAGGTAACAGGCTGGGGATGTAGCTCAGTGGTAAAGCACTTGCCTAGCAAGTGTAAGGCCCTGGTTTTGATTCCAGAACTGCAAATAACAACAACAACCATTATTATTATTATAGTAAAATAGATAACTAAAGCACAGAACTGATGATTCAGAACTCAGGACTTTACCTATTAATAAGGCTGGTCCCAGTGAAGCTCACTGAGGCAGCCCTCTCTTGTCAGGGACCTCAGGATCTTCTGCCCTTTCCATTCTCAGGTCCTCAGTCCCTCCTCACCCTGTTCCAGCTTTCAGGCCCCAGAAGTCAGAGAGGGAACGTTGGGTGAGTGGGCACTTTGGGATGACTCTTTTCCTCCTGTGGGTTTTTTTTTTTTTTTGTGTGTGTGTGTGTGTGTGTGTGCGTGTGTGTGTGTGTCTGGTTTTGTTTTGTTTTTAATGGTGTTGGGGATTGAACCCAGGGTCTTATGAATGCAAGGCAAGCATTCTACCAATTGACTATATCCCCAGCTCTCCTCCTGTGTGTTCTTGAGCAAATCTCTTAACCTCTCTGAGGCTCAATTTTCTTATCGGTAAATGGGGACAATTAAAACCTGCTTCCAGGGACTGGAGGTGTAGTTCAGTGGTAGAGCACTTTGAAGCATGCACAAGGCCCTGGGTTCAATCTCCAGTATCACAGGACCTGGGTGGATTGTTTTAGAAATGGAGGTGTAGCTCAGTCGTAGAGCATGTGCCTAGCATGTTCGAGTTCCATCCCCAACCCAGGATAGTGAGGGGGTCTGCTTTAAAACTTGTTTGTTTCACTCACTAGCCTGAGTGAAGCCCAGGACATCCCCACCCTGAACACACAAAATTGCATGTATGCATTTGTTAAAGCACCACAGGGGAATACCTGCCACACTTGGGGGGTTCTTCTCTCCCCCTTCCATAAAAACATCTCCAGCCTTACTACTAATGGGGTTATTGTTTATCAGGTGCCCATTATGTCAGTCCCTGTTCAGTGTCTACGTTCTCTCTTCTGTTCTCCTAATGCCCCTGCGAAGTAGGTTCTGTACTTTTTGAAAAGGAAAATGAAGTCCGAGAGGGAAAGTGACTTGCCCAAAGCCACACAGCTAGAAATTTCCTGAAGGAGGCTCCAGCCCAGGTGACCCTGTAAGTAGTGCAAGGCCAAGAAGGGGACCCCTTCCCCACGCAGGCCTGCAGGCCGCTCAGATAATGCTTGGTCCCCTAGGAAGCAGTGGGGAGAGAGCATTCTGCTGAAGTCTGACCACAGAGAAGTCATTTTAGCCAGTGACAAGTGCCTTCCAGGCAGGAAGACAGGATGATGGGAAAGAGAGGGGCAGAGAAATCTTTGCAGGTGGGTGGGAGGCAGGCCGGGTGAGACCCTGAGACAAGACCCAGGTTGGGCCCAGTGTGGCTGGAACGCTTGGAAAGGGGGTGTGAGTGGAGTGGAGGAGGCTGGAGAGGGAGGAAGGGCCTCAACCAGGCAGGGACCATGGGACACAATAAGAGCCTCTTGCCTCTTCCCCTTCCCTCCCTCCTTCTCTTCCTTCCTCCCATGGCTACTATTTCCCAGGCCTTGGACCAGGGCTGAAGGCCTCTGAGTTTCTCTTAGCTTTCCCCCTCTTCCCCTCTTCTTCCCAGCCCCCTCCTCCTCTCCTGAACAGCTGCCCCACCCCCTACTGGTCCAGCTCTGCCTCCTCCCCTCTCCAGACCCTCCCTCAGACAATGAGGACTGAACCCTGAGACCAGCTCTCCATAGGATTGTCCCTTTAAGGAATCCCTAACTCCGGACACCCCTCTCCTCCCCCACCTGAGAACCAATTAGGGTTCCTGAATTCAAGTAGAGGCTTTTGTGTGTCACGTGTTTGGGGAACAAAGCCCTCAGCGGCAGGAATAAAAGCTCCTATTCAGGAGCCAGTTTGTTCTCATTCTAATCGTTTCCACTCCAACCTCGCCTCCTTCCTTCCTTCCCGGGTTCCCAGGGCCGCCCAGCTCAGCCTCACCTACCTGCCTCAGCACCCCATAGGAGCACCCTACCCAAAAGCAGGTGGCCACAGACCCAGGGCTCTGCCCACCTTCTCTTCCTAAGAGATCAGATGACACCAGCAGGCTGGAGCTGGGCCCTGGGCTTCTCCTACTTGATCCTGTAGGGCTGCTAATGTCCTCACTGCTATGGAGGAAACTGAGGCCTGCCCTGCAGCTAGGAGGAGGTGGGTCTGGACTTGACTCTCTGCTGGTCAGGGTGAGGACAGGACAGGGTGACGGAGAAGCTACCCTGATTGTAAAAGTCCACGGGGCTGGGCAGCTGCTGGTGTTGGGGACTCCTCAGGATGGCCAGGGAAGGAGTGACAAGTGAGGTCAAAGTCACAGACAAGTCCAGGGAAGGACAGGAGTTGGAACTCAGGTCGTTGAGGGAAGTAGTGGAGCCCTCAGGTCTGCGAATGGAGAGCCAGGGACAGTAGGGACATTTATATAATGGAGCCATTAAGGAGGAGGTATTGATAACGAAATGGGAATTGACGTATTGCCAAGAGAAGAAGGCAAGCGCTGACCGTAGTCTGATCACATCTGTGTAAGAGAACAAGGAAATACACAGGCAGGTTGCAGGTTTCTATGTGTATAAAAAACACTTTGGAGAATATAGCATAAATTAGATGTTTGTGTTTATTTCCTTGGAAGAGTGAAGATGAGGAGTAGAAAGAGGGCACTTAATACTTTTCTGTACAGTTTGAGACTCTTTTTTTTTTTTCTTACCTGGATCATATGTTTATTTTATAAATAATAATGATTATTTTGGTCTTATTTATTATTAATTAATTTATTATTTTGGTACCAGGGATTGAACCCAGAAGCACTTAACCACTGAGCCACATCCCCAGCCCTCTTTATTTTCTATATATATATAGATTTTTTTTAAATAGAGTGAGAGAGGAGAGAGAGAGAGAGAGAGAGAGAGAGAGAGAGAGAGAATTTTTAATATTTATTTTTTAGTTCTCGGCGGACACAACATCTTTGTTGGTATATGGTGCTGAGGATCGAACCCGGGCCGCACGCATGCCAGGCGAGAGCGCTACCGCTTGAGCCACATCCCCGGCCCTTTATTTTCTATTTTGAGACAGGGTCTCAGTAAGTTAGCCAGGGCCTCGCTAAATTGCTGAGGCTGGCTTTGAACTTGAAATCCTCCTGCCTCAGCCTCCAAAGCCACTGGGATTACAAGTGTGCACCACCGCCACCGCACCCAGCCTCTAAGACATTTTCTTTACCCCAAAGGCAAACTCCTCTCCCCTCAAGGAACAACTACCGATCCCTCCATTTCTATGCCCGATAATCACTCATCTGCTTTCTCTCTATATAGATTTACTGATTTTGGATATTTCATATAAATGGGGTCATACAATATGGCCTTCTATGTCTGACAAAAGGCACTCTTGTCCACTTATCATGCTGTGTTGTAGCATGTATCAACCAGTACATCATTCATTTTTATGGTTAAATTGTATTTCATTATATGCTTTTACCACATTTTGTTTATCCGTGCATCACTTGGAGGACAAATAATTTATTGATTTTTATTTGTTTTAATTAGTTATACATGACAGAATGAATTTTGACACATCATACATAAATGGAGTATAACTTCTCATTCATCTGGTTGTACATGATATAGAGTCACACAGGTCATGTGATCATATGTGCACATAGGATAATAATGTCCGATTCATTCTACTGTCATTCCTTCCCCATGCCCCCTCACCTCCCTTTACTCCCCTCTGTCTAGTCCAAAATACCTCTATTCTCCCCCTACTCTTTACTGTGAATTAGCATCTGCATATCAGAAAAAAACATTTGACCTTTGGTTTTTGGGGATTAGTTATTTCATTTAGCATAATATTCTCCAGTTCCATTCATTTACCAACAAATGCCATAATTTCATTCTTCTTTAAGGCTGAGTCATATTCTATTATATATATATATATATATATATATATATATATATATATATAAATTACAGTTTCTTTATCAATTTATCTGTTGAAGGGTACCTAGGTTGGTTTCATAGTTTCTGCTATGACTTTTCATAGACAAATTTTTGTCTAAACACCTGTTTTCAATTCTTTTAGATGTATCCCTCGAGCTGGGTCATATGGCAATCCTACATTTTACTTCTTGAGCAGCCCCAAACTCTTTTCCACAGTGCCACACAATTTTACCTTCCCACTACCAATTTACAGAAGGCTCCAGTTTCTCCACATTCTTGCCCACATTTGCTTTTGCTGATTGATTGATTGATTGATTGATTGCCATACTAGTTGGTGGTATCTCATTGTGGCTTTGATTTGTATCTCCCTGATGGTTAATGGTGATGAACATCTTTTTATATGCTTTTTGGTCACCTGTATAAATCCTTTAGAAAAATACACATTCAAGGGACTGGAGTTGTGGCTCAGTGGTAGTGCACTTGCCTAGCATGCTTGAGGCACTGGGTTCAATTCTCAGCACCACATACAAATAAATAAAATAAAGGTCCATCAACAATAAAAAAAAATTTAAAAAAAAGAAAGAAAAATATGCTTTCAAGTCCATTGTCCATTTTAGTTGGGTCCTTTGTTATTGAATTATAAAGTTCTCTATATATTTCAGACATTAGACCTTTGTCAGATATATGATTTGCAAATATTTTCTCCCATTCAACAGGCTATCTTTTCACTTTCTTGATAGTGGCCTTCTAAGAGAAAACATTTTTAATTTTTTTTTTAAATAGTTGGTGGCTACGTGTATGTGCACACATCTCCCTAATTACTCTTTTTTTTTTTTAAAGTGAGAGACAGAGAGATAATTTTTTAATATTTATTTATTTATAGTTTTCTTTGTTTGTACGTGGTGCTGAGGATCGAACCTGGGCCGCACGCATGCCAGGCGAGCGCACTACCGCTTGAGCCACATCCCCAGCCCCAACATTTTTAATTTTGATGAACCTTAATTTATTGATGTTTTTCTTTTGTTGTTTATACTTTTGATAACATAACCAAGAACTAAGAATCCTTTGCCAAATACAAGGTCATGAAGTTTTTTTTTTTTTTTTTTTTTTGGCGGGGGGAGCCTTGTGCATGCAAGGCAAGCACTCTACCAACTGAGCTATATATCCCCAGCCCCCAAAGTCATGAAGATTTAGTCCCATGTTCTTTTCTAAGATTTTTATAGTTTTAGGTCTTTGATCCATTTTAAGTTAGTTTGTGTATTTGGCATGAGGACCAACTTCATTCTTTTGCATGTAAATATGCTATAATAACTGATTTTTTTTTGATACTGGAAATTGAACCCAGGGGCACTTTACTACTGAGCTACATCCCTAGCCCTTTTAAAAAACTTTTTCAAAAAAAAATTTTTTTAATATTTATTTTTTAGTTGTAGTTGGATGCCATACCTTTATTTTATTTATTTTTATGTGGTGCTGAGTATCAAACCCAGGGCCCCACACATGCCAGGCGAATGCTCTACCACTGAGCCACAACCCAAGCCCAACTTTTCAAATTTTGAGACAGGGAGGGTCTAAGTTATTTAGGGCCTTGCTAAACTGCTGAGGCTGGCCTCAAACTTGTGATCTTCCTTTCTTAGCCTTCTGAGTCACTGGGATTACAGGTGTGTGCCACCACACCTGGTATAATAATTGTTTGTTTGTTTTTTTGCTTTTTTAAAATATCTTTTAGTTGTTGTTGGACACAATACCTTTATTTATTTATTTATTTTTATGTGGTGCTGAGGATCGAACCCAGGGCCTCGCACATGCTAGGCAAGCGCTCTACCACTGAGCCAAACCCCAGCCCTGTTTGTTGGTTTCTTTCTTTCTTTTTTAAAATATTTTTTTAGTGTTGATGACCTTTATTTTATTTATTTATATGTGGTTCTGAGAATCGAACCCAGTGCCTCACACATGCCAGGCAAGTGCGCTACCGCTGAGCCCCAGCCCCAGCCCTGTTTCTTTATTTTGTCCTTGTCTTTGCTGTCTTAACCAGTGATCTCTCAAATTTTTGTGACTATACATCCCTAAGAGGAAATATGAGCCTATACCTCTAGCATATCCAGATTTACTTATTTAGAAAGTATATACACGTACAACTGTACTGTTATCACATCTATGTTAAAAAATACAAATAAATAAATATAGATGCACATATAGGCTGGGGTTGTATCTCAATGGTAAAGCATGTGCTTAGCAAGTGCATGGCCCTGGGTTCAATTTCCAGCACCGAGAAAGAGAAGAGGGTGGGAAGAAGGAAGGAAGGAAAGAAGGATGGATGGAAGGAAGGAAGGTATGTAGGTCAGCCGATGGATTGTTGGATACTGGAGTCTCTCCTATAAAATGGCCAAGTATCTGACATAACCTATGTGCATCCTCCATTACACTTTGAATCACCTCTAGATTACTTATAATAGCTGATACAATGTAAATGCTGTGTAAGTAGATGTCATATTGTATTTGTTTAGCAAAGAGTGACAAGAATAAATACGTTTGTACATGTTTGGTACACATGCAATTTGTGTGTGTGTGTGTACACGTGTGTGCGCTGGGGATTGAATTTAGGATCTCATTCTCCTAGGCAAGTAAGTGTTCTACCACTGAGCTATATCCCCAGCCCCAGATGTAATTAAAAAAAAAGTATGATCCATGATTTGTTGAATTCTTAAATGCAGAACCCACAAATACTCGTATGGACTACTGTACACAGAAGAAATTATATTAAAAAAAAAGAAATATAAAAAATACACATAGAAGATCTGGTCTTCTCTTGCTGGATCATCCTGGGTGCTCCCAAGGGCTTCTTCCTCTCTGGAGCCTGTTGGTGCTGATGATAGAGGAAGATCAGCACTTTCAAGGGGCAGCTGGGTGTGCCACAGTGAGGCAGAGGAGTGAACTTTCCAGCTTGGGTCTGATTTCCTCTCTTCTGTGTCACAAAGTCTGATGTCAGAGGGATGGGTGTTTGAACCTCAGGACTGACTGTTTCCTAGTTGAGTGTTACTGAATGAGGAGCAAAATCCATACAGACCTTCTGACCCTTTACTGCTAACTACAGAATCCAAGGCAGGAAGCCCTCACTGGAGGAACTAAAGGAAGGCACAGGGGCTGGGGATGGACTCAGTGGTAGAGTTCTCTCCTGGCATGCTGGAAGCCCCGGGTTCAATCCCTAGTTCCTTGTGGGGAGGGGAAGGAAGAGACAGGAGAGAGCTACAGGGAAAGACAATCCTGAAGGGGCCAGCCTTTCTTTCTCTGAGGAGGTGCAGTGTGATGGCAAGCCTTGCTCAGGATGGAGAGGCCTGGGAGTGGAAGCCTTGCTCCTCCTCTTATCATCCATGTGACTTTGGCCAAGGGATGACACTTTTAAGAACTTCAGTGTCCTTATCTGTCATATGGGCATCATAGAGTTAGCCAATGAGTCACACAACAGGCAAAAGTGCTTAGCCTGCAATAAGATCGGCAAACAACAGGGATTTATGTTATTGCTTAAGGACTGAGGGGGACCAAGTGTCTGCCACACTCTTTACCTATTTGTCAGTTCAACCAAGATGTAGCCATACCCTGGGGAACAAGAAGAAAACGGTCTTTACTTTCAAGAACTATGTCATTGAGGGATACACAGACATTAAGCAAGTCTCTCTCTCTCTCTCTCTCTCTCTCTCTCTCTCTCTCTCTCTCTCTCACACACACACACACACACACATACACACATTGTGGCAAGTGTTACAGGAAAAAGAATCAGGGAAAAGGCAAAGGGATAAAGGATCAGAGCGACGATTACGGAAGGTGTGTGTGGGGACATGACATGTATGCTGAAAACTGAAAAGTAGAAAGAAATTAATGAACAAGGCATGGGGGGAGAGAGGGATACTCCAGTCTGGGAGAAGCATGCTCCAGCTGTGGAAGGGTGCTCAGGTTCAGGGCAAGGTCCTCCATGGTAGAAGATGTCTGCTCCAGGATGAGAAAGGATGCTCCAGGCAGGGAGACGTTAGATGCTCCGTTAGAGGAAGGGATGCTCCAAGCTCAGAAATGGGGTGTTCCAGACTAAGAGAAGGTTGTTCAAAGGCCCGGTGCAGAGAATGAGTTTGGTGATTGTCAGACTCTGCAAGGTCAGTTATAGAGAAGACGTGAACTGGGCTGGAGATGAGGTTGCAGAGGGAGGCAGGGATAGGGCTGTGCAGGGCTTTGTTGGCCACTTTAAGAGTTGGGGTTGGTTCTGTCAGCTCAGGGAAGTCATTGGAGAGTTTCAGCAGGGCTGGAGGGTGATGATGGCCATCAGAAGGTGAGATGTGCTATGGCATCCTCCTGAGATACCTCGCTGAAGGAAGATGGTTCCTGAACTTTGATGTTGGGCAAAGAGATAGATAGAAGTGATGGATTCAAGAGTGATTTAGAACCTGTGTCCAAATCCCAGCTGACTATTTCTCTGGTGTGTGGCCTTGGAATGTTACAAATCCTCTCTGGGTGTGGGTTTCATCTTCTGTAAAATGATGATAATAGGGGGTGGGGGCGTAGCTCCATGGTAGAGCACGTGCTTAGCATGCAATAGGCCTTGGGTTCAATCCACAACACCAAATTAAAAAAAAAAAAAAAAGTGAAGATAATAAATGTATCTCTTCTAGTCCCCCACCCCCCTTTGGCAGGAGGATGAGAGAGACTAAAGGAATCAATGAATATAAATTGCTTAGCTTGTGGTAAATAGTAATGGTGGCTGTTATTGTGGTTGTTGTATTATGTCAGGTAGAGAGAGGTGGGTGGAGTGTGGTGGCACGTTCCTGTAATTAAAGCTTCGCAGGGAGATGAGGCAGGAGGGTTGCAAGTTCGAAGCCAGCCTGGGCTACTTAACAAGACTCTTTTCAAGAAATAGAAAGGTTAAGGATAGAGTTCAGTGGTCGGGTACCCCTGGGCTCACTCCCTGGTACCACAATAAATAAAAAATGAATAAAAATGTCAAGAGAGGTGAGCTTGGCAATAGTATATTTGACTCAAGTTCCAATAATGCTTAGAAGGTAAAAGATATGTAGTGTTGAAGTAATGAAGGAATTAATGCACATTTCTCTCTCCATTTCCTTCCTTCCTTCTTTCCTTTTTTATTTTTTCTTTACTTTGTCTTTGTTCATACTGGGAATTGAATCCAGGGGCACTTAACCACTGAGGGACATCCTCAGCCCTTTTTATTTTTTTATTTTGAGACAGGGCCTCACTAAGTTGTTAGGGTGGCCTTAAAATTGTGATCTTCCTGCCTCAGCCTCCCAAATCACTGGAACTATACAGACGTGTGCCACCATACTAGGATTTTTTGGTTGTTGTTTTTTTTTTTTTTTTTTTTTTTTTTTTTTTTTTTTTTTTGAGACAGGGTCTCACTGTGTTGCCGAGGCTGGGCTCAAGTGATCCTCCTGCCCCAGCCTCCTGAGCAGCTGGGATCAGAGGTATACACTCTTGACGTTTCTGATGAATGGGTTTTATCCTGCATCAGTTAACCAACGCTGACTGTGCTTTAACATAGACCCAGCCGACACTGGAGGCAGTAGAAGGGCAGATGGGAAATACACTGGCCCACTCCTCCATTTCTGCCTTTCTGATTCAGCTTAAGTGCCAGTCTTCCTTTTCCTCTCCAATTGACTGCTCCATCTCCCTCCCTTGAGCTTCTAAAGCTCTCTTAATGTCCTCATGCTTTGCTTTACATAATTTGCCTTTTATTAGAGCGTAAACTCCTCAAGAACCGGCAGCAGGTCTTATTTGGGTTGAGTGAGATATCTCCAAAGTACCTGACGCAGTGGAAAAGGCATATTGGATTCATGGAAAGTGAAGAGGCTAAGATGGAGTCGTCAAGGACTAGCTGTGTGACCTTGAGCAAGACACCTCTTTCTTTGGATCTGTCTATCTGTAAAGTAAGAAAAGGGCAGCTTTCTCAACCTTTCTGAAATTGGGACGTGGACACATGACCTTCCCGTGTGACACGTTTCCATGGACATTCAGATAAAATAGCCAGAAGTCCTGTGTAACCCCAGTTCTTCCTCTTGCCCTCAGGAGAGCATGTCCAAAGGCCAGGGAGCAGGAGTGACATTGTGGATGAACATAAACTTGACTCCACTATTACTCATTTGTTTCTTTCTTTTTCTTCTGTATTTGTTTGTTTTTATTTATTTTTTAAGTGGGGAAGCCTTTTCAAGCTTCGTAGAGGTAGTGGTTAAGAAAATCAGGCCAAGCTGGGTGCAGTGGCTCACACCTGTAATCCCAGTGACTCCAGAGGCTGAGGCAGGAGGATCTTGAGTTCAAAGCCAGCCTCAGGAATTTAGCAAGGCCCTAAGCAACTCAGTGAGACCCTGTCTCTAAATAAAATATAAAAAAGGGCTGGGGATGTGGCTCAGTGGTTAAGCTCCCCTGGGTTCAATCCCCAGTACCAAAAAGAAAGAAAGAAAGAAAGAAAGAAATACATCTTTACCATCTCCAAGTGGATTGTCCTTGAGCAAGTTACTGAAACTTAGTTTCCTCATATACAAAAGGAGGCCCATAACAGAACAAACCTCTGAGGGTTGTGGAGAGGATTAAATTAGATCTTGCAGGAAAACTCTGAGGACCATACTGAGAGGATGTCAAGGACTCATTAAAGTTGTCAATGTCTACTTTTTTTTTTTTTAGTTGTTGATGGATCTTTATTTTATTTGCTTATTAATCACTGAGCTACATCTCCAGCTCTTTATATTTTATTTATTTATTTTTTGGTACTGGGGATTGAATTCAGGGGCACTTGACCACTGAGCCACATCCCCAGCCCTATTTTGTATTTTATTTAGAGACAGGGTCTTACTGAGTTGCTTAGCTCCTCCCTTTGGCTTTAAACTTTCGATCCTCCTGCCTCAGCCTCCCAAGCCGCTAGGATTACAGGCATGTGCCACCGCACCTGGCTGGCCCAGCCTTTTTTGTTTATTTATTTATTTTGTGGTTCAATCCGGGATTGAACCCAGGGCCTTGGGCATGCAAGGCAAGCACTCTACCAACTGAGCTATATCCCCAGCCCTAGCCCTTTTTATTTTTTTATTTTGAGACAGGTCTCTCTTAGTTGCCCAAGATGGCCTCAAACTTATGATCTTCCTGCGTCAGCCTGTTTTTGGGATTTCAGGCCTGTGCTACCATACCTGCGTGTTTTGCCTTTTAATGAAATATCATTTTTTTTATTGAGGCATAATTTCCATAAAATAAATTCACATATTTTATGTTATTATTTATTTATTGTGGTACTGAGGATTGAACCCAGGGCCTTATGCATGCTAGGCAAGTACTCTATCACTGAGCTACATCCTTAGCAAAATGCACAAATTTTAAGTGTATAGTTGAATGAATTTTTTTTTGGGGGGGTACTGGGGATTGAACTCAAGAGCACTCAACCATGGAGCCACATCCTCAGTTCTATTTTGTATTTTATTTAGAGACAGGGTCTCACTGAGTTGCCTAGCACCTTGCCATTGTTGAGGCTGGCTTTGAACTTGCAATCCTCCTGTCTTAGCCTCCTGAGCTGTTGGGATTATGGGCGTGTGCCACCGTGCCCAGTTTGATGAATTTTTATCTATAACTACAATCTGGACTAAGATACAAACTGTGTTTTCCATCCATCACTTGTGCCTACTGAGCTCTTGAAGTGTAGCTAGTCCAGCCTGGGAAGTGCTTTAAGTGCAAAACATACATTAGATATTAGAGAATGTGAAAATGAATGTAAAATATATTATTAGTAATTGATTACATGTTAAAATGTAATGTTTTGAATATATTATTAAAATAAAAATAACCTGTTTCCTTTTATGTCTTTTTTTTGGGGGGGGGTGTACCAGGGATTGAACTCAGGGGCACTCAACCACTGAGCCATATCTCCAACCCTATTTTTTTTTTTATTTTGGTGCTGGGATCAAACCCAGGGCCTTGTGCATGCAAGGCAAGCACTCTACCAACTCAGCTATGTCCCCAGCATCCCCCCAGCCCTATTTTGTATTTTGTTTAGAGATAGGGTCTCATTGAGTTGCTCAGCACCTCACTGTTGCTGAGGCTGGCTTAGATCCTCCTGCCTCAGCCTCCCGAGCTGCTGGGATTACAGGCATGTGCCACTGTACCTGACCCTTTTAAGTCTTTTTAATGTGGCTCTCAGAAAATTTAGAATAACATATGTGGTTGGTAACTTTGCCTTGTATCTTATTTCTGTTGGACAGTGCTGATATTTCCTTCCTTCAAAGTTCTCCCCTTTTTTCTTTCTTTTTTTAAAAATTTATTATTTTTAGTTATATATGACAGTAGAATGCATTTTGGCCAATTATACATACAAGTTAACTTATTGTATTTAGGTTCCCATTTTTGTTCTCTCCTTGTTCTAAGCCAATATTTGCTCCTCCCTCCTCAAAGATAAACAGTATTCTGATTCTTCTTCCCAAGGATTGTTTTTGCCTATTCTAGAACTTCATATAAATGGTATTTTTTTGCATGTATTTGGTTTTGTCTGGCTTCTTTTGCTCAACATACTATCTTAGAAATTCACCTGTATTGTTGCATGAATCAGTCAATTGTTCCTTTTAAAATTTGTGTAGTATTCCATTATATGAATATATCATAGCTTATCCATTCCTTTGTTGATGGATGTTTGGATGACTTCCAGTTCCTGACTATTATAAATAATGATGCTATCAATGCTTTTGAATAGTCATAAAGTAGTCTTGTTCGAATATTTGTTTGTTTTTTGTTTGTTTATTTATAGTACTAGAGATCAAACTCACTGAGCTATGTCCCTAGCCCTTGTTGTATTTAATTTGAGACAGGGTCTCGATAAGCTGCTGAGCCTGGCCTTAAAGTTGTGATCCTTCTGCCTCAGGCTTCTAACTAGCTAGGATTACAGGTGTGTGCCACTTGACTTGGTTTCAGATTATTTTTACTATGTTTGTTAAGATGAATCCAGGCTGGGCATGATGGCCTAGGCCTATGATCCCACTGCTCCCAAGGCTGAGGCAGGATGATCCCAAGTTCAAGGCCCTATCTCAAAGTAAATAATAATAATAATAGTAAAATTTTTAAAGGGGCTGAGGATGTAGCTCAGTGGTAAAGTGCCTCTGGGTCAACCCCCAGTACTGAAGGAAAAAAAAAAGATGAATCCATACTTACAAAAAAAAAAAAAAATCTATGTTAATGGTTTGATGTAAATGGCTACAGTTTGGTGTAATTCCTTCCAGACTTTTCCATCACATATAGAATCATGTATTATCTTTATTAATAGAATTGTCACTTTGGTGGTTTCTCCCTTGGCTGACTGATCCCTGGGGAGGCTGCCTAGCTCTGGATCCTTGTGATGCTTTTTCTAAAGTGTGCAGACAACTAAAACTGGAAAAGACACAGAGATCATCCAATCCAAGGAAGGCTAATACAGTTGTCCCTCAGTATCTAAAGGTCAATTTGTTCTAGGAATCTCATTGATACCAAAATCTAAGGATCCATTATATAGTGGAGTCATATTTGCATAGAACGTATGCACACGTCATATACTTCATATCATCTCTAGATTATTTATAATACCCATTACAATGTAAATGCTATGTAAATAGGTATTGTATTGTTTTGAGAATAATGAGAAGTTTTAAAAGGTACTGTATAGTTTCAGTACAGATGCAATAAAGAAATATTTCCAACGCATGTTTGGTGAAATTCACAGATGTGAAATGTGCAGATACTAAAGCTGACTGTATACAGCACACCTTCCATTATTTCCTGATCACCTGCATCCAAGGCAGGCACCCCTAAAAAGTCAGACATTTCTATCCTTGCCCAGCCCTAGCCACTACCAATCAGTAGAAAAACTGAAACCAATTTCCATCTGTGGAATAATCTGGCCCCTTTCCATTTTGCACATGAATAAACTAGGGCTCAGAGAGGGGAAGAGTCTGTCTCAAGGTCAGAGACTGAGCCCCAGGCTCCTGACTCCCTATCTAATGTTTTTTCCACTGTATTCACTGACTCCAAAAGCTATTTTCCTGGGATTGCTGAAATCTGGTCTCTAGGGAGAGAGCTCCGAGAGAGGACCCTGCCTTCTTCTACCCAGCCCCTTCATCTCTATGCCCTGCCTGAGTGTAACAGAAGCCCCTGCCAACCGCCTGGCATCCCCTCCCCCACAGTCACCACCCACAGATCTGCGGTTCCAGTTCTCCAGGTCTGCAGTTTCCATTTCCCAAAATAAACATTTAAAAAAATAAAAAAATAAAATAAAATAAAGACGGCCTTGCTCTTAGCATCGTTAGCTCTTTAGCCTCTGAATTGTGGGATTATTAATTGACCAGACTAAATCAAATAGTTAATTACAGCAGAGAGGCAACTTCAGTTGCTGAAACCATAAAACTCCCAGAGCATCCCCCTTTCACTAACCCATCAAACTGGCTCTGGCTGTCATTGGAAGCGACAGTGAGAAAGTGAGAAAGTGGAAGAGTCAGCAGGTCCAGGCCAACTGTGGGTGTCCTCAGCTGGGCAAGCAGAATCGAATCGTTTATTTAATTCCCTCCCGGGCCAGACCAAGGGGGGAAAACAGAGACAGGGTAGCACAGGATGTTTGCGTCAAGTGCAACCGGGCTCCTGGAGTGGTTGGCTGTCATCTGTAAGACAGGCATAGGAATAGAACCTACCACATGGATTGAAATGTCACACTGTACCCCACAGATATGTCCAATCCCTATGGGTCAATTAAAAATCAAAATGTAGGGCTGGGCCCATTGGTTACATTGGTTAAGGCAGGTGAATCTCTTGAGCCTGGGAGTTCAAGCACAGCCTTGGCAACTAATAAAATAATAAAGAGCAAGGCACTGTAATGCCAGAGACTAGGGAGGCTGAGGCAGGAGGACTGCATGTTTGAGATCAACCTGGGTAACTTAGTGAGACCCTTTCTCAAAATAAAAAGGGCTGGGGATGTAGCTCAGTGGTAGAGCCCCCCTGGGTTCAATCATTAGTACTAAAAATAGATAAATGTGTCTTTGGGGTTGGGGGAGTATTTTAATGGCAGAGCTTGTGCTTAGCATGTGCAAGGCCCTGGGTTCAGTCGCTAGCACCAAATAAATAAAAGTAGAAAATATATATTTAGAGAGGGAGGGTGGGGGAATGTCTACTACACTGCAATGTTTCAAGTTACTTGGTTAAAAAGAATTACAGTCATGTACTGCATAATTATGTTTTAGTCAACAATAGACCACATACAGGACGATGATTTTATAAGATGGTAATGGGCCCTATTGCCCAGTGATGTCATAGCCCTCTTAAAATCATAGCAAAATGCATTCATTGCTCATGTGTTTGTGGTGATGCTGGTATAAACAAACCTTCTTCACTTTATATAAAAGTAGAGTGCGTACAATTATGTACACTACGTAATACTTTATAATGATAATAAATGACCAGGTTGCTGGTTTATTATTTAATATGCTGGACTTTTTGTGTGTGTGTTGTTGTTGTTGTTTCTCTCTCTCTCTCTCTCTCTCTCTCTCTCTCTCTCTCTCTCTCTCTCTCTCTCGGTATTGAACTCAGGGACATTTTACCACTGACTTGTAACCCCAAGATAGGGTCTTGAGATAGGGTCTCTCTAAGTTGCCAAGGATCTCTCTAAATTGCTGAGGCTGACCTCCAACTTGCAATCCTCATGTCTCAGCCTCTCAAATTGCTGGGATTACTTGCATGTGTCGCCAGTCTTGTTATTTCTCATTTTATCTTTTTTTTTTTTTTTTTTTTTTTTTTGGTACTGAGGATTGAACCCAGGGCCTTGTGCATGTGAGGCAAGTACTCTACCAACTGAGCTATATCCACAGCCCTCATTTTATCTTTTTAATATTCTGTAATATTTTTCGTGCTGAGGCTTGAATATAGGGCCTCACTCATGTTAAGCTTTTGCTTTACCACTGAACTATATCCCAAGTCCTATCTGTTTTCAAAAAAAAAATTTTTTTTTTTCAGTATTGGGGATGGAACCCAGGAGTGCTCTACCATGGCACAACATTCCCAGATCCTTTTATTTTTTATTTTAACTCAGAGTCTTACTAAGTTGTCCAGGCTGGCCTCAACTTGAGATCTCCTGCCTCAAGCTCCCAAGTCGCTGGGATTAGAGGCGTAGACCGCCCTCTCATTATTTTATTTTGTTTTTTTGGTATTGGGGATTGAACCCTAGGGCACTTAACTACTGAGTCACATCCTTAGCCCCTTTTATATATTTTTTTATTTAGGGCTCATAATTGCTTAGGACCTTACTAAGTTGCTGAGGCTGGCTTTGAACTCTCCATCCTCCTGCCTCAGCCTCCCGAGCCAGTGGGATTACAGGTATGTGCCACCATTCCTGGCCCTATGCTTATTTTAGAGTATACCTCTCCTACTTATAAAAGATAAGTTTACTTTAAAACGGACAGCCGTATTACGCTGGCAGCAGCCCCATACACCTTGCGATGCAATCATGAGGCCACATGGTAACTGACCCATACAACCGAGGCTTGTGTAAGAGCGCTCTGTGAAGTCCACACAACGATATCACTTAACCACTCATTTCTTAGAATGTATCCCTGTCGTTTAGTGACACACAAATGTACATATAACTCTGTCTCTCTGTGAGAAACAGTAGCAATTGCTGTCTCATTTACCATCCCAACTTCAGCTCTTGCCAAGATTGAATGGACTTAAAAATACACACACACACACACACATACACACACACACATATATAAAATATATAATACATATATTATCTTAGTAGATGGACACAATACTTTTATTTTATTGATTGATTTTTATGTGGTGCTGAGGATGGAACCCAGTGCCTCACATGTGCTATGTGCTACATAAGCACTCTACCACTGAGCCAAACCCCAACCCTCTAACTAAGCTCTTGACAACGACTGAGTATTAAGTACTCAGTGTAAGGTCTGGGACCTGAGAATGAGGGTGGTAGTAGAAGAAAATTCAGAAGCTTTGCACAGTGTCCCTTCCCTTAAAGAGCTTTCATTCCAGTACAATAGAGAGTGTAGAACCGAAGTTCAAAGCCAGCCTCAGCAACTTAGCGAGGCCCTAAGCAACTTAGCGAGAACTTGTCTTTTTTTTAAATATTTTTTTAGTTGTTGATGGACCTTTATTTTATTTATTTATATGTGGTGCTGAGAATCGAACCCAGTGCTTCACACATGCTAGGCAAGCATGTTACCACTGAGCCACAGCCCCAATCCTGAGAACTTGTCTTTAAATAAAATATAAGGGGGCTGGGGATGTGGCTCAAGCGGTAGCGCGCTCGACTGGCATGCGTGCGGCCCGGGTTCGATCCCCAGCACCACATACAAAACAAAGATGTTGTGTCCGCCGATAACTAAAAAATAAATGTTAAAATTCTCTCTCTCTCTCTCTCTCCCTCTCTCACTCTCTCTTTAAAAAAAAAAAAAAATTAAAAAAAATATAAGAAGGGCTGGGGATGTGGCTAAGTGGTTAAGTGCCCCTGGGTTCAATCCCCAGTACTAGTAAAAAAGAAGAAGAAGAAGAGGAGGAGGAGGAGGAGGAGGAGGAGGATCTTCTGCAATAATAGGTACATTATATATGCCTGAAGTAGTTAGACAGTATAATGTCATGCTTCATAATGGAGATTCTGGCATTAAACTTGACTTAAAACCCCAGCTCCCTCACTTGCTGACAAACTGATCTTTATTAGCAAGTTTATCGCTCAATGCTTCTGTTTCCTGATTTGTAAAATAGGGTCTTGCTTCATAGAGTTGAAAGGATTAAATTTATACCCTAATGCAAAGTGCTTACTATAGTGCCTGGCACATAGTAATTACTCAATACATCTTAGCTATTACTTTATCATTTCCTATGTGACTTTGGACAAATTACTTACCTTCTCTAAAACTTGTTTTTCTGATCTATAAAATAGAAATATAATATTTAAATACACTAGAGTTGCTGGGAAGATCACAGTTGACTTGAAAGGAGGCTGAAGCAGAAGGATCACAAGTTTGAGGCCAGCCTCAGCAACTTTGTGAGATCCTCCTTCAAAATAAAAAGGGCTGGGGATGTAGATCAGTGGAAAAGTATCCCTGGGTGCCCACAGTCATGCAAGGAAAATAAAATAATAGAATTTCTGGGAGAATAAATGGAAAGCCCCTGAAAAGTGCCTGGCACTGTTTAGTGTATGGAAGGTGCTTAATAATTTCTATATAATAATAATGATAATAATAATAAAGGTTAAAGAAAGGTATATGGGAGAAGAGAATAAATTTATGTTGTTGGATCAGGGAAAAGTTCATACTAGGCAAATTATTTGTGTGTGTGTGTGTGTGTGTGTGTGTGTGTGTTGTTTGTTTGTAACACCATTATGGAGATATAATTCACATATCATCCAATTTACCCACTTCAGTGTTTAGATTCACAAAATTGTGAAACTCAACTATAATCAATTTTAGAACGTTTCCACCATTCCGGATAGGAATCTGGACCCACCAGCAGTCATTCCCTATTTCTTTGCACATGTTTCCCTTACCCCCCAAACTCTAGGCAACCACCACTTTACTTCCTCTTTCTATTGATGGATCTGTTGTGGACACCTCATGCAAATGGAATCATAAATACATGAACTTTTGTTTCTGGTTTCTTTTGCTTAGCATAATGTTTTCAAAGTTCATCTGTGTGGTACCTGGGATCACTACTGCATTCCCTTTTATGACCAAATAATTCATTCATTCCTCCCTCCCTCCCTCCTTCCTTCCTTCCTTCCTTCCTTCCTTCCTTCCTTCTCCGGAGGAGGAGGAGGATTAGACCCAGGGAGCACTTAACCTCTGAGCCACATACCCAGTTCTTTTTATTTTATTTTTTTAATTTTCAGGCAGAGTCTCCCTAAGTTGTTGCTTAGGGCCTCACTAAGTTGCTGAGGTTGCCTTTGAACTTGCAATCCTTCTGCCTCAGCCTCCTGAGCTGCTGGGACTATAGGCATGTGCCACCACACCTGGTTTAGACATACGTTTCAATTTCCCTGGGGTCCAACCTAGGAAAAGAATTGCTGGATCATATGGTAACTTTTTTTTTTTTTTTTTTTTGGTACTGGGGATTGATTAAATTCAGGGACACTCTACCACTCAGCTACATCCCCAAACCTTTTTATTTTTTTATATTGAGAGAGGATCTTGCTAAATGGCTTAGGCTGGCCTTGAACTTGAGATCCTCCCAATTCAGTCTCCCAAATAACTGGGATTACAAGTGTGCACCCAGCTCATATGATAACTCTGTTTACTCTTTTAGAAAACTGCCACAGTGTTTTCCTTAACTCCCCACAATTTTACATTCCCATCAGCAACATATGAGGGTCCTAATTTCTTCATATTCTTACCAACACCTGCAATTATCTACCTTTTTGATTATAGCCATTCTAGGGGGTGTGAAGCATATCTCACTGTGGTGCTCATTTGCATTTGCCTGACGGCTAATGATGTCAATGTCTTTTCACGTGCTTATTGGCCATTTATCTATCTTTTTCTGGAGAAATGTCTAGTCGGATCCTTTTCTCATTATTACTTTTATTTTTTCCCCAAGTAATAATTTTATTTGGGGCCTGAAAGCACACGTTTCTGGGACATAGAATGGGGTTTTACATTAGGGTCCTGGATTCTAAAATAAGACTTTATTCACCCTCTTTCAAGGCTTCTTGGGAAATGAATCAGAAAGGGGACAAGTCATGGTCTGGAAATAAATCATTATTGTTCTTGGGAAGTTGCAAAGGGGAGAGCTTATTCAAATTAATGTCATATAACAACATCAAGAATGAAGAGGTGGCATGGAGACAAGTTCTCAATTCCAGGTGTGGGCAGTGATGTTGGCTTCTTTCCTCTTCAAGGACTCATCCCAAATGGAGGGAGCAGAGTCAACGTGACAATTTATTTATTTATTTATTTATTTATTTAGTGCTGGCTATCTATCCTAGAGCTGGATATCTATCTACCACTGAAATACACACCCAGCTCTGAAACTGGCTATTTTTTTTTAATATTTATTTTTTAGTTCTAGGCAAACACAATATCTTTATTTTATTTTTATGTGGTGCTGAGGATCAAATCCAGTGCCTCACACATGGTAGGCAAGCGCTCTATCTCTGAGCCATGACCTCCACCCTGAAACTGGCTATTTTGACTGCAGCAAGTCCTGAGGCCAAGGGATCCTCAGTGTCCTCTTTCCTCCCTGAGGAATTCAAAGAAGGGCAGGGTCTCTGTCATGGACTCTGCTACTCCTTTGATGAAGTCGGCTGGGTTTATGTCCCATTCTGAAAGGTCCACATGTTCATAGGTGCTCAGGGTGACATGGACCTTTTTATGCACATTAAATCATTCAGGATGGTCATCCAATTTTTCTACCTGAAGGGCCATTCTTGTCATGAACCCCCCAACTGCTTGAAGATAGCATCACAACCTTCCAGGGCATTCTACCCCATAGTGCTTAGGTTTGGTAGCAGCTGTTCAGTTTCCTCAAGCTTAGCCCGGTATGGAGGTAGCAAGCTGCAGGTGGCAGTGGAAAGGGCAAGTGGGGCTGGGTACACAGATGCCACCCCAGGATACAGTCTGCCCATTTTAATATTTTGTTATTAATATTTTGTTATTGCTTCTATACATTCTAAATACAAATTCCCTATCAGATATATAATTTGCACTTTTTCCTCCCATTTTGGGGGTTTTCTTCTCTCTCTCTTTCTCTCTCTCTCTCTCTCTCTCTCTCTCTCTCTCTCTCTTTAGTATTGGGGATTAAACCCAGGGCCTCTGGTGCATACCATACCAGGCAAGTTTTACCACTGAGCTACCTTCCCAGTACTTTTAATTTTTGAGACAGGGTCCTATCTCAGTTGCCCAGGCTGGCTTTTGAACTTTTGATCCTCTTGCCTCAGTCTCCAGAGAAGCTGGTATTACAGGTGTGTGTTACTGCACCAGATTTCTTTTTACTTTCTTGAAGGTATCCTTTGAAGTATAAAAGTTTTAATTTTGATGTTGTTCAATTGATCTCAGTCTTTTTGTTTTTTCTCCCTGTAGTGCTGAGGATTGAAACTGGGCCTTAAATGGGAAGTTATACTCCGTGTATGTATGATATGTCAAAATACATTCTACTGTCACATATAACTAAAAAGAACAAATAAAAAATTCTTTTAAAAAAATCAATTGACTATAAATATGAGCATTTATTTCTTGATTCCCATTTTTTTTTTTTTTTTTTTTTTGGTGGTGCTGGGGATTGAACCCAGGGTCTTGTGCATGCAAAGCAAGCACTCTACCAACTGAGCTATATCCCTAGCCTTTTTTTTTTTTTTTTTTTTTTTTTTGGTACCAGAGATTGAACTCAGGGGCACTCAACCTCTGAGCCACATCCCCATTTATTTTGTATTTTATTTAGAGAAGGGGTCTCATTGAGTTGCTTAGTAACTTTTGCCTTTGCTGAGGCTGGCATTGAACTCGAGATCCTCCTGCCTCAGGCTATCGAGCTGCTGGGATCACAGGCATGCACCACTCTGCCCATCTAGCACTCCAAGACTTGAAGTAACTGAATTTGAGTTGGACCAAATTAGCTGGATTGGGAATTAACTTCCTTGTGTTTTCATAATGCTTTAGTGTTTTAAAGGTGTTTCTGTATACATGAGCTCACATACTTCTTCAAGCAACTCTGAAAAGAAATGAAAGATTAGAAGGTTGAGTGGAGTATCTCTAGACTCACTCAATCAGAAACAGCAGGGATCCCAGGACCAACCACCAGGTCTTCTGACCCTCAGTCAAGTGCCCTAATAATCCCAGTTGGTTAATTCCTGGTTGAGTCCATACATTTGAGAGAAAGAAAAAGTAAAGAGAAAAACATTTTTTTAAAGTAGGGGATTGAAAATTTATGTCCATACATATAAAAGCTGCACATGTCTGTTTTAGCATCTTTTTTTTCCCTTAGTTGCCAACATTTGAAAGCAATCAACAAGTCCTTTAATAGGTGAATAGATACACCAGGATACAATAAAGACTGTGGAATATTATTTAGCACTAAAAAGAAATAAGCTATCAAATCATGGAAAGACATAGAGGAAACTTAAATATATATTGCTAAGTGAAAGAAGCCAATCTGAAAAGATATATACTGTATGCTTCCTACTGTAAGATCTTCCAGAAAAGGCAAAACTATACAGACAGTAAAAAGATAAGTGGTTGTGGGGGCTAGGGAGAGGAAGGCTGAATATATGAAGCATAGAGAATTTTTAGGGCAGTGGACATATTCCATGATTCCATAGTGGTAAATGCATGTTATTCTGCATTTGTCCAAACCCATAGAATGTACACCAACAAGACGGAACCCTCATGCAAACACTATGGGCTTTCGGTGATAATGATATGTCAATGTAAATTTACCAATTATGACCAAATACCACTCTGGGGATATTGATAACAGGGGATGCTATGCATGTGTGGGGGAAGGAGATATATAGGAAATCTCTGTACCTTTTGATCAATTTTTCTGTGAACCTAAAACTACTCTAAATATGAAATCTATGTTTTTAAAAAAGTGGAAGAAAGTTGTAAAATGGACTGATTTAAATGAATGGTTTCTAATAAACTTCAATAAATTTTTCCTTCTCCTGTACAGACAAGAACTGGTATGTTCTGGGTAATCCAGGGCTTTGCTTGGGTATTGCCTTTTCAAAGAATAAGAACAGAGTGGAATACTTTCAACCACTGAAACCAAACATACTATAATTTGATCTTTAGCTTTGTTGTTGATGTTCTCAAAGATTCATCCATATATTTTAAAGCAGTGCTTCTCCAAGAGTGGTTGAGGAAATACCTCAGGTACCAGCATCATTGGACAGACTGGCTTGTTTTAAAACTGCAGTTTTCAGAGCCCCTACCCATCCTGAGTCCACTGCACAGCACCAGGTGATTTTAAAAATGCACATCAAGGTTTGGGAACCAGTTTTAGAGAGTGAAAGTCAAATTAGGAATATCAACTATCATCTGCACTTAAGAGTTGCAGATATTCTGCTAACATGAATGTCATGGATAACACAGCAAACTCAAATAGCTCTTTTCCTTCAAATCTTTGCTAACATATCACCTTCCCTTATGAGCACTTTCTGGATTCAAAATTGCAATATCACCTTCTCCCCTATGCTTCCCATCTTCCCTATTCCCCTCCCTTCTCCGAAGTACTTAATAAAGCTACTATTTATTTCTTTGCCCCTCCCATGCATTCTAGGAAATACTCTACCAGTGACCCTTATTTTTCTGACTCTTGTCCCTAGAAATTAAGTTTTGTAGAGTAGGGGCTGGAAATATAGCACTTAAGACAGTACTGGAACGCAAAAGGTAGACAATAGATATTTGTGCCAAGTTACATCATCTCAGTGCTTGAGCATAATATCATTTCTTCACTGTCTTTTTCAAGATTTACAAAATTTATGAAGCAAATCATTCTTTTATTTTCTGAGTGATGCTTTCCTAATTCTGGAGTCTGGGCCAGTTGCTTTTTGGATCATTTTCCCTTGATACTGCTGAGATCCTCCGTTTACTACAAGGATCAAGTATTCATAGCTTTACTGTCCTGTGAGCCCCGCCCCACACACACTCCCAAGGATTTGTTGCCTCCACTGCGAACAAAGTGGACTGGAGCTGCTAGATGGAGATAAACCCACAGGTGGGAGGAGACTTCTCTTAAGTCCACCCACCTGTTCCGTCCTACAAACCAGGTTATTGACAAAAGGAAGTAAATGCTTCCTCCTCTGAAGTCTTGAATGAGGATGCTAATAAATGGATCCTAGCTCAAGCTGCTTCTTAAACAGTCTTGGCTGGCTTTGAACAAATGACCCTTATCCACTTCCTATCCTCCAAGCCACCAGCCAACAGCACCA
Organism: Spermophilus citellus; assembly: GCF_964194105.1. Lineage (NCBI taxonomy): Eukaryota > Metazoa > Chordata > Mammalia > Rodentia > Sciuridae > Spermophilus > Spermophilus citellus. The sequence goes on from NC_138184.1 coordinate 78,949,414, forward strand.
GCACACAAATCAAACTCAAGGACAGTGGCGCTCTGCCCTCTGGGCATCTCTCCTGAAAGAACCTGAAGTTCAGTCCTAGGAGCAGTCAGTTCCCTAACTGTGGGGGTGCTGACCCTCATCTGTGTCTCTCCCAGGACACACCTGATGTTCCAGCTTGTGTGGAGATGCTGAGAAATGCTCCGTTCCCTTCCCCCCAGTCCCCAGTCCAGAGGATGCTGAGAAACTGGGAAAGGTTAGGGGAATACAAACAGGAAAAGGCAAGTTTGTTTGTAGTGTTATGTGCACAGGGTGCCAGGATACACCTGCTGAGCACTGCAGAAGGTCCCCAAGGAAACCATTAACGTGAGTCTCTCACATTCTTAAATGTGTGGTGGTGGGGTGGGGAGAGGGAACGTGTGCTAAGAGGAGGGGGATGGGCACATTTCTAGGGAGCAAGGTTACCGTGCTAGAGCCCTGGCACACCTTAATAAAAGGTAGCTGAATACAGGATGGATGTGAAGGTGAGCAGCAAAGGGCTTGTCACTAAGGGTGACACTGAGTTATACTGGGTGGATTTAAAGGAAGGGAGATGGGAAGGAATGGGAGGTGAGTTGGGAGGGAGAGGCTTTTGTGGCACCGAAACCCCCAGCCGAGAAAGGAATGGGCGTGGATGTTAGTTGCCTTAGCCTCCTGCTTTGACTCTGCCTTAGTTGGTTTCAGCCAGGGAAGTGAGAGATAGGCTCGGATATGCAGGGAGTTACCAGGAGCAGAATGGCCTCTGGCTTCCATGGCAATCCAGAATGGACTTTCTCAAAGTTGCTCCCAGGCTGGAGGGAGGAAGATTTTGGAGTGGGTGAGGTGGCTTGGGTTGAAAGCATTGGGGGATCCCTGAGACCCTAAAGATGGGAGTGGGGAGGAAGGAGTTTGCCCTAGTCTCAAAATGAGACCGACCGAGGGAAGTAACTCCAAACGTCGTGGGGTAGGTAGTTCAGATTCTTCCAACCGGAGTGGGTGGAGCTAGAACTCTGCAAAAGAGTGGATCATTTGGGGGTAAGGTGCACCGCTGCGCCATCGGACTTCTAAACTGGACACCGGATGAACTGACTTTTCTCCCCGTGCCTCGGTGGGGAGCGGGCGCTGAGCGTCTGGTACCCAGTTTCCTGAATCCAGACAGGAGTCTGAATGGGGCTGACAAGAGCGAACCAGGGAGAGAAGCAGCAGAGACTCCTCACACTGGGGGTGGGGTGGCGGCAAAATGGGAACCCAGGCTTGGGGCGGAGGACTTGCTCAGCAGACCACCCGGGCCACAGAGCGGAGAGAGGGATTTGGGGGAGTTGAGTGGGATTCTTACTCTGGGCATCAAGGGTCAAGGAAGGTTGGGGAGAAACTGATATCGTTTCTACCGGGATGATGATGGAAGCTTCCCATTCGGGACGCGAGGCACACAGGGGGTTCTCCAAATTCGATATGGGATAATGGGAATGGGCTGAGAGCCACTGAAGGGGGACTCTAAATTAGATTAGAAGAAATCGGGGGCTCCAGGGCAGATTCTTGCTCCGACTGGGGTAAAGAAGGATTCTCTCCAGTTGGAGTGGGTGGGGATTTGGGGCCACTGGGGCTATCTCCTCCCCGGCCCAGGGAGATTGGGGGGGTCTCTTCAATTCTGGACAGAGGGGACCTGAGAGGGAGAACTGGGGGGGGGGGGATCCCGATCCGGAGCCGAGCTACCTTGAAGGCACCGGGAAGCGCTTCATTCCGGGAGGGCGTTCCCGCGGCCCGGCCCCCGAGCTGGTGTGGGTGGGGGGTGCGGCCGCGCCCTGGTCCCGGCCCGCACCAGGATTCGGGGTCTCTCTCATCCCGGGGGACCCGGGAGCCCGGCGGGAAGGGGGTCCCGGCGCCGCCGCCTCCGCGGGCGCCCGGGCGCGCGGGCGAGCGCGGGGCTTTATGCGCGCAGGGCGGCGGGGGGAGGAGCCGGCAGGTCGGCCCCCGGCGGGCCCTCCCCTCGGCCGTCCCCGCCCGCCCGCCCGAGCGGGGTCGGGGGAGGGGGCAGCATGGCCTGTCCGTCCGGCCCCCTTCGCCGCGCTCCTCATCTGCCCCGCGCCGAGCGCCGCCGCCGCCGCCGCCGCCGCCGCTCCGCTGCCCGCGCCGCCCGCGGCTTCCGATGGAGACTGACGCGCCCCAGCCCGGCCTCGCCTCCCCGGACTCGCCGCACGACCCCTGGTACGGCCCGGCCCAGCCCGGTCGGGCCTGCCCGGCCCGCGCCCGCCCCAGCCCCGCCAACATGGCCGATCCGGGTCGGGCCGGGCCTCCCCGGGGCCCGGGCCCGCGCCCCCTGCGCCCCGGCGCCAGGCGCTCACGCGGGCCCTTTGTGTCTCTCCTCCTCCCGCAGCAAGATGTTCATCGGGGGACTCAGTTGGCAGACTACGCAGGGTGAGCCAGCCCAGGAGCGCCTACCGGCCCCGCAGAGCACCCCGGACCCCCACGGCGCCCCAGACCCAGACACCCCAGCCCGGCCCTGCGCCCTGCTGACCCCAGGCGCCCTCGTGCCCTCTTTCGCGCCCCGCCCGGGGACCCCGAGAGCGCAGGGCTATCTGCTAGCGCGCACGGCCCAGCGGGTGATGGGGAGCAGTTGAGGGGTTCAGGGGGCATCGGGGGCTGGGCCGGGCCCCCGGGACCCGCCGGCGGCAGCGCCAACTCCGCTCGCACCTGCGGCTCAAACTTTTGTGAGGCGGCTCCCGGAGCGGCGGGAACACGGCCGGAGCCGTCCCCCCTCCAGCCCAGCTTGGCCCTTGGCTTCCCGGGGCCCCGGTGGGCGCCACCAGGCTGCACGAGAGCCGGGCGAGGGCGGGAGGGGGTGCCGGCAATGGAGAGCGCGCCGGCAGCTTGGCACGGGGGCGACCCGGCTGCGCCGGGGTCAACGGGGGCAAAGGACGGGGGAGGGGGGAAGGGCGCGGGGCCCGGGTTGGTCCGAAGGCGGGTGTGTGGTTACAGAAGGGCTGCGCGAATACTTCGGCCAGTTCGGGGAGGTGAAGGAGTGTCTGGTGATGCGGGACCCCCTGACGAAGAGATCCAGGTGAGCCCCTCACCCCCTCCTCCTGCTCTCGGCTCACCCCCCTCCACCACTGCCACTCACTGCCTTGTAACCATCTGCCTCTCCCTCACTACGCCGCGCAGGGGTTTCGGCTTCGTCACTTTCATGGACCAGGCGGGGGTGGATAAAGTGCTGGCGCAATCGCGGCACGAGCTCGACTCCAAAACAGTGAGTGGCCCTCGGGGCTTCGGGGGTCCTTTGGGTGAGGGAGGCTGCCGGAGGAGAGGGTCAGGTCTCTCTCCAGGGGACAGTTGGATGAGGTCCTTGAGGAAAGTGGGAGTTTTCTGAGTAAGAGGTCTGCCATGCTCTGAAACTTTGTCACTAGAGTTGGGGGCAGAGGGAGGAGAAAAATCCCAGGCCTGCGATGAGATGCTACACCTCCTCCCCCCCCCCCCCCCGCCCCGTATTGGTGAGGGAAGCAGTAGCCACCACCCCCTTCCTATAAGTACTAATCTCCATGCCTCAGAGCTTGGGGTGGGGCTGGGTCCCACCCCTAGCCCAAATTGGGTGAGTCAGGGCTGCAATGACCCACCCGGTGGCTTCTCTGAACTCTAACTAGTATTTGGCTCCGAGACACCCCCCCTTCCCTTCCAGACCAATGGCAAAGCGTCACTGAGTCCCTCTCCCTCCCCTTTTCTCTCCTCCCCTGACTTTTGGTCAATGAGCTCCTTGCTTTGTGTAGAAGACACGGACCTGCTTTGACCATGAAGGGGATTTATGAGGAGGGAGCTAGCTAGCTTGATTGGGGGGGAAAAGAAAGAAAGAAAGAAAGAAAAACCTTCTCAAGACTTGATCTTAGGAGGAACTGTTTGTTTGGCATTCAAACTCCTGGAACATTTTGCTGCTGTCCCACTGATCCCCAGTGTCTTGGACCCTGCAGGCGGCGCTGATGGAGGCCAGCTCAAGGGGAGAGGGAAAAGGAGAAAATCAGAGGAGGGCTTACTGGGTGATGGGGGTGTCTGTCTGCCAGGGGGCTGGGACAGTGTGATCTCCTCTCTCCACACTCCCCCACTCTCCCCCTGTCCCTGGGCCTCCCTGCTTGGGTCAGTCACTGGCTCCTGTTTACCTGCAACAATGGCTGGTTGTGCCCAAGAATTTGTTAAATTACCGCCTGTCCCCAGCTCCTGTTATCTCTGCCCAGTGGCTCCCACTCCTGCTCACAGTAATGAGCAAATGAGGCCAGGCCTCGACTTTGCCGGCTCTGAAAGGATCTTCTTGGCGCAGCCTGAGTGACCCAGGCTGGGAAAGGAGAGACAGTGGCCTATTGTTTTTGGTGATTATCTGCCATCAAGCTGCCTGTTCTCCTACCATCCCCTGTCCTCAGAATGCACTGGTGGCTTCTGCTGCACTCAGGAAGCTGAGATTTAGGGGCTGGGGCTGGGGCTGGGGGCTGGAGGAGTGGAAGATTGATAAGGGTGAAGAGAGAGAGGGAGGAAGGATGGTGAGATGGGTATCCTTAGGAGATTGGGACTCACCAAGGGCAAGGGCTTTGTCTGTGTTTGGCATCTCTGGGCCGGGGAAGGGGATGGGAGGGAGGTTTACTGTGGGGAGTCTATTTTGGGTTCTGACTTTCACCTTTTATTTACTTGTTGGGTTTTATTTATGTTGCCAGCTGTGAGTCAGAGTGGAGGGGGGGTGTGTCAGGGATTGGGTGTGTGTGGGTCTGGGGGAGTGGGTCTTGGGTACTGTCTCCCCATCAGGATCTGTGCAGGGGAACTTATGAAGGTGTGTGAGTGGCTAGGGAGAAATAGAAGGATGAAAATGCTACAGATATATGAAATTCATGACAGCAATGGGAAGCTTGGATTTTCCCTAGAGCCCAGTGGGCCTTTGCAAGAGAGAAGGCATTGCCTTAGTGTGTACTGTGGAGGCTCCATCTCTGTGGGCAGATTCCAGTGGGAGAGCCTGCAGGATGCTGGTTCCTGGTCTGTGCTATTCAGGCAGAGGGAAGCCAGAGCCAGTTGCCTAGAATGAGACTGAGTTTTGAAAGAAGGAACTTTGGGGAAAGATAGATCTTCTCTGAGATTGGCTGTTGAACTTCTGCATGCTGTCCACCCATGTGGGTGGCAAGAAACTCTAGCAAGACCTGGCCTCATAGGTCCTGCCCTGGTCTCTCGCTGTTTGTCAGCATGGCTGGAGTATCCAGGAGTACCCAGGTGCATCTTGATTTTTCCCTCTGTTCACAGCAGAGGGCAAAGGTGGCCTCCTAGTAATAGCACCTTTGTTTGTGCAATGAAGGGCAGTTCACAAAAGGCTGCTTTCACCCATGTTATCTCATTTGATTCCCTACAGCTGCCCCTGGGAAGTATGGGTGTGATTGTCCCCACTTTTCGGATGAAGGAACTGAGGCTCAGAAGGGCAAGCAAGTTACCAAGATCACAGGCTTTGGCAAGCAGCCCAAAGTTTCTAAGTCCAAGTCCCATGCCCTTTCAGGTCACCAAAGACTGCACTCTGCCTCACCCTGAGCCTGGCTGCATTATCAGGAGCTGTTTTCTTACAGCCTCTAAGAGGGCTGTTAGAGACTAGAGGTATTGGAGAAACAACTGAGTCTATTCTTGGCAGTTATGAACTCTCATCTTGTAGACTTTTTCAGGCAAAGAGTATTTCTATTTGCTAGATTTCCAAAGTCAGAATCACATATCTTACCTTGACAGGTATCTGTGTGAAGTCAGGTTAGCAAGGAGGGCCCTCAATATACCTGATGCTTGAGGGAATAAGACTTGGTTTGCATTATTTTTGGTTCTTGCTGTAAGCTAGACACCACACCAAGTGCTTTGTATGCCTTATCTCAAAAAATCTGCAAATGACCCTTTGAGGTGGGTATTATTATTTGTCCATTTTGCAGGTGACCCTAAGGCTCTGAGAGGTTAAATAACATGCCCAAGGTCTTATAGTAGGGAAGCAGTGTGAGATTTGAACTCACGCTTAACAACTGTGCTTTCCTGCCTGAGACTCTGGTGGTTTCTGTCACCTCTGTGTCCTGAGATGAGAGAGGTCCTCACTGCTTAAGGCTGTAATGGTCACAATCTGAGGTGTGATAAGCAAGACCCTTTCTACCTTTCCCTTCTCTTTTAGATCGACCCCAAGGTGGCCTTTCCTCGGCGAGCACAGCCTAAGGTAGGTGTGTGTTGGTGGCTGGGAGGAGCGCTGTCACTGAGGGCAACTCTGGACAGGGATTTCTATTTTGTGGCAGATGCTTCTAGAACCTCTGGAGTGTTTCAGGATAGGCGGAGGTGTGAAGAGGGGATTCTTGATGTCCTTATTCTGTGGAATGAAGACAGTATGCATCTTCCCATCTGCTCTGGAGAGGGGGCTGCATGTGTGGGAAGAAAGGGGAACTGCTCAGGGAATTCTTTGTCCCTATATTTGAAGTCAGTGCAGTTTGGACCCCAAGTCTAATTCTGACCTCATAGGTCACAGCCTCCTTGCCCAGAACCTTAGCAGATCAAACACAGGGCAGACTTGCCCTGCCTCTGAAGCTGAGCTAGATTTGGGCCAGGGAGCATACCTCTGACCCCCTGCAAGTCACCTTCCAAGCTCTGGAATGAGGTGTGTTGGACTTGTAGAGGGGGAGGGAACCAGGAGGTCTGTCACCTGTTGTCTTTCCATTTAGATATCTTTCCCTGGTGTTTCGGAGAGAGGGGCAGTGCATACAGAAACTGGATTTCTGAGAAGTTGGGCACTAGAACACTTAAAACTTTTGGTGCAGGGCAGGAGCCTCAGGTTTGAGTCTAGGCCTCCTGGCAACTCGCCAGTTCTTAATTCTTAAGTCTTCCCCTATAGAAGACAGGAGGAAAGGCTAACTTATAGGGAGTCAGGACCCCTGAGTTTGTTGACTCAGCATGTATCCTAGGACTGGGTACCTCTCCAAGAGATCTCGGTTTCCCCTTTTATCAGAAGTTGGTGGAAACCAGGATGCTTTATGACTCTAGCCCGTGAATTCCATCAAGGTTCCCAGAGCTCCTGCCAGGGTAGTGGGAGAGGAACTGTTTTAGGAGATAGGAAAGGGGCATCTCTGGAAAAGGTCCAGCAGAGGGCCTGAAAGCAATTATGGAGCAGGTATTCCAAGGAAGCCGCACCAGGGAGCACATGGTCGGAATTGGGTTAATTCCATTAAGCAGTTTGGTGACAGAAGGTGCTTTAGTGTTAGGATGGGGCTGGGAATTGCCGCGGATTAGCCATGCGCTCCTGGGGTAATTAGGACCATGTGTTCTTCCTAAAACAGGGCTGGGGCCACTGGGCTGCCAGAGGTTGGGCAGGGAAGAGGTTGATGAGGAAAATGTCGGAGTTAAGTTCAGGGAGACCCTGCGATGGCCTTGGAGGTCTCCCAGGAGGGCTGGTGGGGTTTAGGAGCTAGGCTGTGGGTCTGGGTCATTGACCCACCCCCTTTCCCTGTGTGAGTCCTTTGGGAAGGGATTTTTCCAGATACAGACCCCAGGGAGGGAGACACACTTAAGAAGTTAGGGTGTGACAGGCCTAGAGGTGGGGGTTAGGAGGAGCTTGGGGAGGCCTTCTGAGAGGCTGAGGCCACAGAGCTTGTCAGCTGGCAACCTGGCAGGGGGGCTGGAGCCCCTGCTGGTGGCGGTAGGCTACAGGCCTCAGATGCCCACTTTCTCCTTCCCTCCCCTAACAGATGGTGACTCGAACGAAGAAGATCTTTGTGGGGGGACTGTCAGTGAACACCACAGTGGAGGATGTGAAGCAATATTTTGAACAGTTCGGGAAGGTGGGTCTTACATGGGGGTGGGTGCTTGCTGGGGCTGAGAATGCTAAGAGAGTGGTCAGGAGCCAGTGGGGGTCAGGCAGGTCATCCCAATTCCTGCAGAAGGTGTAGGGGAAGTTGTGTCCTGCAGGTGAGGCCAGGTCAACTCAGCTTTCGGGCTCCTGGCCCATCTATGGGCTTCTGACTCTTGACATCCCCTGGGAGCGGAAGCCACACAGAAGCGGCCCTGTTGCCCCTCCTTCTGTATTTTTCTCCTGCTTATCTTCTTTCTCCTGAGGGAGGCGGTGCTCCTGTAGCCAGTTCAATCCAGTCACTCCTTAGCCTCTTGGGAGTTTGCACCTGTCCAGGCCATGGGCGGTTGTCACCATCCCCCAACCCCTTCCTGGGGGATGATAAGGAGGCAATAAATATGACTCCCGTTGCACTTGGTACCTTGCTGGCCCAGGTGGGAAGCTGGGAGCAGGAGCCGAGGGGCTGCTAGGTATTGGAGGAAACTGAAGAAAGCACCCCCAAATTCTGATCTGGCCCAGAGAACGTGCGCTCACTTCTGGGTCATATCAAGCTTTCCTTTCTGAGCCTATGAAGAGGTAGGCTATGGGAAGATAGGCCGAGTGTGGCCATGTCAGACAATAGGGTGTCCCTAGGAAGGTGAGCAATGTGAACTTCAGGGTCCTATGGTGAGATGGAGAGAGGGACCCCAAGTCCCAGCGGTCGTGGCTTGAGACCCAGTTCCCTGGTATTTCTTTTAGGTGAGTGAGGGCGGCTAGAGGCTGGGTCTCCACTTTCCCAGCAAGGCATTTGGTTCCCAGCAGGCCCAGCTGGAGGTGGCTAGAGAAATAGGCTGTAAGCTTGTGTGGCTGGTTGGGGGGGGGGGGTCCCCTGGCCAGCGGATGCTGACGTGTGTGTGTGTGTGGGGGGGCAGAGGCCTCGGCTCAGGCACACCTCCTTGGGGACCTGGGTCCAGGAGGCTGGGCAGGCTGGGCCTGGGCCCCAGAGGGAAGGGCGCTCCTGGGAAGCAGCAGGCCCGGCTCGGCTTCGGCGGGGTGTCTTTGTGTCTGAGCGCCGAGCATTAGAGCTCGCACTAATCTGATCCAGCAGCTGTGATTGGAGGCCGCCTGCCCCCGGGGCCGGCGTTGCCATGGCAACCGGGCCCCAGGAGAAGCCGTCAGCGGCCGCGTCTTTTGTTCGGGCCTAAATCGGCGTTGGCATGTGAAACCGGCCCGGGGAGGCCAGGGGGAGCCGGAGAATAGGCTGCCAGGGAGCGAGGGGGACAGCCGGGAATGCCAAGGGCCCCGCGGCAGGGGGCCCCCCGCCCGGACCGAGGGGCCCGCCGCCGAGGGGGGAACAATGGTCAGCCGCCATGGCTGCCACTCAGGCTTAGCGGCCGCTGAACTTGGCGGCTCCCACTGGTCAGCAGGCCTCGGTCGCCTCCCCTCCCCCCGCCGTCCCCCCCTCCCCGCCCGATCCCCCTGCCCCCGGGTTCCCATGGAGACCAAAGCCTATTAAGGACACTGGGCTGGGAGCCTCCCTCCCCTCCGCTGGCCCCAGGAGGGGACACCGCTGGAGGTTACCCTGGACCCCCAGCCACTCTCCTTGCCCCTTGCCCCCCCCCCTGCCCTCAACCCCAGTGCCCCATCGGAGGTCTGTCCCGCCAAGGCCCAGGTTGAAGGTTGTGGGGCACCAGGGAGGTTGGACTGGGAGGGTCATGGGGAAGAAGAAGGCCGGAAGGACTGTGGATTTGGCCTGAATCAGTCTGTGGATCAAGCAAGAACTCCAAGCTGTAGGATTAAGGAGGAGGGTGTGGCTGGTTCTTCGGTTCATTCACTCATCCATTCAAAAAAATAATTAATTGAGCACAAGTCAAGGTGCTCAGTAGAATGGTGATCATGGTCACAGATGACCCACTGTCCTGGTGGAACCTTCCAGCTAGGGTGTTGGGCTGCTGCTCCCTCTAGTTTTGCCACCTTCCCCCATGTGACCGTGGGCAAGTTCCTCCATAATAAAGATAATAACAGCAGTTGTTATTTATTCCTCACTTACTGAATCCCAGGGGCTGTGAGTTAAGAGCTATGTGCACTATCTCATTTAACTCTTTCCTATGCCCATTTCACAGATGAGGAACTAAAGTCATGGGGACATAAAGCCACTTGCCCAAGGTTACCGAATCAGCAAATCCAGGATCCAGGATTCCAGTTTGGGCCTGTCCTACTTAAAGCCTGTGCTTTGATCAAAACCTGTCTGGGTTTCTCTTTTCCATTGCTTAAGTGAGGGATGGGGAAGATGTGTAGAGCCTGAAGTGTCTGTCCAGCTGATTTGGGATTGGGACCCAGAATTGGGGTGGCAGGGATAGTACTCTGCTGTAGGGTTCTGGGGATAGGAAGCCCCTTGGGAAGGAAGGTATCATTTCCTTCTGAGATTCTCCAGGAGCCCCTCTGTCTCCTGGTTAAGCAGCCTTGATACCTAGCGAGAGCTGGAGGAGCGCCTCCAAGGTTTGCATTTTCTACTTTAATGAGGCAGAGGAGGCCCCTGATAAGGCAGGTAGGGTCTGGAAGTAGAAGAAAGGAGGGGGGAGAGACCCTGTGCCCTGTGGCCTGAGGAAAGTTTTCTCTCACCCTGCAGATGGCAGACCATTTGTGCCAGGATCAGGGGCTGGAGTGGATGGGATTGGGGAGGATCAGAGGCAGCCCCTAGGGTGACTCAGTCCTAGTGAAGAGGGGACAACAGATCCAGGCACAGGGAAGAAGGTGGGACATCCTCTGGCTGGAAAAGCAAGGAGAGAGATGACTGGGGTTCTAGAAAGGGTAGCGAATGGAGACCCTCCCCCTTCCTCAGTCCTTTCCCCTCCCCCAGACAGTGGGAGGCAAGCAGTCCAGGCACTGAACTCTACTTGCTTTAATTACAGCCTCTAGCTAAAGGAAACCTCAATTAGAGAAAAGATCTGTACTGGGAGAGGGGAGTCTAGTCTGCCTGTTGTCCTGTCCGCCTGGCCTTTTGCAAAAAAAAAAAAAAAAAAGAAGAAGAAGAAGAAGAAGAAGAAGAAGAGGTTTTCTTAAAGCATCTCCTAATCTTGCTCCCATATTTTCTCCTCTAGTACAGCCCTGTGCCGCCTCCTCCCTCCAGGACTTGCTGTGTAACCTTGGGCAGGCAACTTCCCCTCTCTGAGCCCATTTCTTGACACAATGGGGATTTCCCCCTCCAGGAAGTGTTAGGATGATGGTTAAAGTGCTGGGCACCTCTTTGGAACTCGATAAATGTAGGCAGATTGATCCATTGAGAATCTGGTGACTTAACTAGGGGGTTCTGTGGTGTCCAGTGGGGTCGCAGATGGAAAGTTATCCCCTGAACTGGGAACAAGCTTAAGGGAAAGCCTGGCAGGGGCAAGAAGGGAGTGGTTCGTGGGAGCCCCTGGTGTCTGGTGGGTCCTCCATGGCAGGCTGTGTTTTAGGTGGATGATGCCATGCTGATGTTCGACAAAACCACCAACCGGCACAGAGGTGAGTGTGCCCCTCCCCCTTCCCAGGCTGGGCCTGGGGCCTGTGGTCAGCCAAGGGGGCTGCAGGTCACAGCTGCCCTTTCATCTCCTCTCCTGACATCCTATCCCTGAGGATCTGCATCCTCTCCCGGCCTGGCCTTACAGAAGGCTTTTGTCCCACTAGTTTCCTGTGCTAGAAAACTGGCCGAATTGGAATTGCAAGCAGAGGACGGGCTTCCCACCAATGGCGCCCTCCACCCCCACCCCAGCCAGTGTCTGCCTCTGCCCAGGCTTACCTTGTTCCTGGTAACCAGAGCTTAGGCCAGGTTGCCCCGGGGTCACGCTGACTCCAGAGCCCCAGGGAGTCTGCTGTGCCACTGCCCCCAACTCCTTTGGCCCTGAACCTGTGAGCATCTGGGCCACACTCTGTGATCGGCCTGGTTGTTTTTCTCTTAGGGGCCTTCTGAGAAATTCCACAGTAGCCCCTGGGGCACACTCAGGAGGAGACAGGGTAGTTTCTCCAGTTGATTCAGGGCTTTGGGCCTTTTAGCTTTTCTTGGGCCATGTGTGTGCAGCACGCATGCTCAGGCACGTGTGCATGCCTGAATATGTATGTATGTCTGGTATGTTGGGGCAATAGTACGTTATAGAGAGCCCACGGGTATCTTTGGGATGGGTGCCTAGGGGTGTGTGTGTGTCTGTGTACAGAAGTATGTTCGGGCATGTGCACCTTTGTGTAAGTTTGTCCATGGATGTTATTTTTCCCCCTCTTTGGTAAGCATCTGAGGGAGAGAGAGAAGGCAAGTTAAGTGTACATGGTCCTCTGTATCTGTGCATTCGGTGTTTTTGGATTCAATCAATTGTGGATCAAAATTATTCAGAAAAAAAATTCTATCTGTACTAAGCCTGTGCGGCTTTTTTTCCTTGCCATTATACCCTCAGCCGTGTGGTATAACAGCTCTGTGCGTAGCATTCACGTTGAATCAGGAATCAGAAGTAATTTAGAAATGATTTAAAGTATAAGGGAGGCTGTACATAGGTTCTACGCAAATACTGGCCTTTTTTAAGGGACTTGAGCATAGCATGGATTTGGGGGCCTGTGAGGCATCCTGGAACTAATCCCCCTCCCATTCTGGTTACGTTCTCTTGGCAGCTTTGCCATTTTCGAACTTGCTGTGTGACCTTGGGCAGGTTACTTTACCTCACTGAGCCTTGGTTTGCTCATCTGTAATTTGGGACTTGATACCCTGTCTCAGCCGGTAGTTGAGAGAATCCTAGGCTGTGGGCAGAGCCTTTCATTAACTCTCAGACACTTGGCCACAGGAGGAGATGTGGTATGGGGATGGCCTGGGGCTGGGTTTTGACCATGAGCCCTGGTTCTGACCCTGCCCTTGCCCCTTGTCCAACCTCTAGGGTTTGGGTTTGTCACATTCGAAAGCGAGGACATCGTGGAAAAAGTGTGTGAAATCCACTTCCATGAAATCAACAACAAAATGGTAAGCTGAGATTGGATGGAGAGGGAAGGAAGTGTAGGGAGAGCTTGGAGCTCCAGGCTGAGCCATCCAGGGAATCCCCAATGTTCCAGAGGTGGGGTGTGGGGGGGTGAGGAGGTGTTACAATGAGCAGGGCAGAGCTGGTCCTCTCACCTCTTGGAAATCTAGACGGGGAGGCAGTGTCACTGATTAACTGGGTTTCTCTCTGAGCCTCTGTTTCTTCATTGTAAAATGGGAGCCATAGCAGTACCTCCGTCATAGACTTGGTGCAAACGTTCAATGACTATGGCATGCAGAGCCTTTTATGCAGGGCCTTGCACAATGCGTGCTCCATAAATGGTAACTATGAAATTAATAATAAAAAGGCCTGCCGGGGACTCAGAGGGATGGCGACCCTAGCTGGAGAAAGAACTGACCATCAGGTCTTGTTGCAGGTGGAATGTAAGAAAGCTCAGCCAAAGGAGGTGATGTCACCGACGGGCTCAGCCCGGGGCCGGTCTCGAGTCATGCCCTATGGAATGGACGCCTTCATGCTGGGAATCGGCATGCTGGGTACGAGCTAGGCCTGCACCTGCGGCTTCTTCCTACCCGGAACTACTCCTGGGACTTCCAGGGGCTGCGTGGGTGTTGCATCTCTTCTGTGGTCTGCCCTCCTATCTGAGTCACTGGGCGGCAGTGGAGGCCAGGCATCTCCGTCAGGGCTGGCAGTCCTACCCAGGGTGGGATGGTTTGGTTGTGGAGTGCTGCCCTCTCGTGGTTAGCCAGAAGAATGGTCCAGCTGCTCTCTATTGATTGGTCCTCTGTCCATCCATCCATCCATCTATTCAGTAAATAGGTGCCGAGCACCTGCATGGGCCAGGCAGCCTTCCAGGAATCCCAGCCTTGACTTTCCTCAGCTTTATGGTCTGTCAGGGCAGACAAGTGAGAAAGAAGACAAATAGATTTAGGGTGGAATGCAGGATGCCAAGGGAGCATTGGCATGGGGAACTTGACCAAGACTTGGAAAAAATGGAAAATAAGTACTATTTACACTGATTCTGCAGGTTGAGTAGAAGCCAGTTATGGGAGGGCAGGAGCAAAGAGAATGGAAAAGTATTCCAGAGGAAACAGCACTTGGCTAAGGCCTCTTGGAAGGCAAAAGGAAGGCTGCCTCCTCTTATTCAAATTTAAAATGTTTTAGTTGTCAATGGACCTTTATTTTATTTATTTATATGTGGTGCTGAGAATTGAACCCAGTGCCTCACACATGCTAGGCAAGCACTCTACCACTGAGCTGCAACCCCAGCCCCTATTTTATTTATTTTTAAGTGGTGCTAAGGATCAAACCCAGTGCCTCACAAGTGCTAGGCAAGTGCTTTACCACTGAGCTACAACTCCAGCCCCGAGATTTTAGAGGAAGGATACCAGGGGTTGAACTCAGGGCACTCAACCACTGAGCCCCATCCCCAGCCCTGTTTTGTATTTTATTTAGAGACAGGGTCTCACTGAGTTGTTTAGCTCCTCACTTTTGATGAGACTAGCTTTGAATTTTTGATCTTCCTGCCTCAGCCTCCCAAGCCACTGGGATTACAGGTGTGCACCACTGCACCTGGCTCCAAGATATTTTTTTTTATATATAATCACAGTATAATTGTTCATTGCAAAAATTTATTTCATTTAGCTTTTCAGGGTCAGGACCTGCCCTCATGGGGTTCCCCTTTTAGTGAGATAGGAGTAAGTGAACACTGTCATCACGGAATGTTTGGGGACTGTGAGAGGCCCAAGGGAGGCACCTAGACCCACATGGGAGTAGGGGGGCTCCCTGAAGGGGGTGAAGGGTGCCTTGAGCCTTGAAAGTTGAGCAGGTGGCAGTCACAGTTTGGGCCCAGGTAAATTTGGGTGGCAAATTTGAGAAAGCTCGCCGTTTCCCTGTAAAGATGTATACACATAGGAAGAGGATTGATTGTTCAAGGGGGTCTTTATGCCTGCTATGGGGGAGGGATACACAGAGAGGTGCTCTGAGACTTCAGAAGCTGGGGGCCTAGCAGGGCTAGAGAGTCAGCATTGTGATCACAGGAGAGGTGAGGACAAGAGTATCCTTCAAACAGGATGTAATCTTCTTTTTCTTTTTCTTTTATATTTTTTTAGTAGATAGACACAATACCTTTATTTTATTTATTTTTTAAAAATGTCTATTTTTTTAGTTGTAGTTGGACACAACATCTTTTATTTATTTTTATGTGGTGCTAAGAATCGAACCCAGTGTCTCACGTGTGCTAGGCGAGCGCTCTGCCACTGAGCCACAACCGCAGCCCAACACAGTCTTCTTGAAGAAGTAGTTCCAAACTCTCCAAAGAGTGGCAAATAATAGAATAACATAAAAACATAAAAGAACATGTTTCAGATTTGCCTGTTGATATTCGATCTCTTTGCTTTATCATTCTCATGCTGTGTGTATGCGTTTACACGTATGTATATACATACCTATGGGATATTTCCCTAAATCATTTAAGGGTAAATCACACATATGACCCATTTACCTTTTTCCTTAAGATTAGAGATAATCTTTCCTATAACCACAGTATGGTTGTCAATTTCACAAATTTATATTGATGCAGTTATTTTCATTTAGCACTGGGATGTGGCTCCGTGGTAGAGCACTTGCCTAGCCTGTACAAGGTCCTGGGTTTTTCACTGAGGGGAAAAAATTTCATCTAATCTATCTTTTGTTTTTTAATATTATCAATAACACCCCTCGTATGGGCATCGAACCTTGTGGCACTTTACCATTGAGCTACATCCACTCCTTTTTTTTTGTTTTGTTTTTAATTTTTAATTTTTTGTATTTGTTCTAATTAGTTATACGTGACAGCAGAATGCATTTCCACTCATTATACACAATTGGAGCACAACTTATCATTTATCTGGTTGTACATGATGTAGTCGCACCACGTGTACAGTCATACGTGGACCTAGCATCCACTCCTTTTTTATTTTAATTTTTGCTGAGTTGCTAAGGGCCTCAAACTTGTGATCCTCTTGCCTCACACTCTCACTAAGATTACAGGTGTGTACCACCACACCCAGCCAATGATGGTCTTTATAACATACTTACTTTTGTTCCCCAGAACAACATCTGGGCTAGAATCAGATTTTAAATTTAGTTGTCTTGTCTGTTGAGCCGCCTTTGATCTTGTACTTTAAGAAAGTTTTTTGTTGTTGTTGTTGTTGTTTTTTTTTTTGGTATTGGGGATTGAACTCAGGGGCACTAAACCACTGAGCCACATCCCCAGCCTTATTTTTGTATTTTTTAAAAACATTTATTTTTTAATTGTAGTTGGATACAATACCTTTATTTTATTTGTTTTTATGTGGTGCTGAGGATCAAGCCCAAGGCCTCGCACGTGATAGGTGAGTGTTCTACCACTGAGCCACAGCCCTAGCCCCCTATTTTTGTATTTTATTTAGAGACAGGGTCTCCCTGAGTTACTTAAGGTCTCAATAAGTTGGACAGGCTGGCTTTTTTTTTTTAATATTTATTTTTTTAGGTGTAGATGGACACAATACAATGCCTTTATTTTTATGTGGTGCTGAGGATCGAACCTGGGTCCCGCCCGTGCTAGGCAAGCGCTCTATCGCTGAGCCACAATCCCAACCCCAATCCCATCTCAGCCTCCTGAGCTTCTGGGTTTACAGGCGTGCACCACCCCCACCCGGCTTGAGTAATTCTTGATCTGATTTCACCTTTATTTAAAAAGAAAATGTCTAATAAGAGGTGAGACTGGTTAGGAGTATTGGAGCCAGTCACGTCTGAATTTGAATCCCAGTTGTACCATTATTACTAACTATAGGATCTTCCTTGATTTTTTTAACAGAAAACCAAGCCTTGAAGAAATCATGAAATAAGTTCAGACAGTGATCATCAGTGCTATGAAAGGGGGGAAAAACTGGCTGGGGTTGTGGCTCAGTGGTACAGGGCTTTCCTTAGCACATGTGAGGCACTGGGTTCAATCTCCAGCGCCACATAAAAAAAAAAACTAGGGGCCGGGGCTGGGGCTCAGTGGTAGAGCACTTGCCTTGCCTGGTGAGGTACTGGGTTTGATCCTCAGCACCACACAAAAATAAGTAAATAAAGATATTGTATCCATCTACAACTAAAAAACTATTTAAAAAAAAAACTAAACAATGAATGAGAGGAGAAAAAAACAGGGTGACATGGTAGAGATTGTAACTGCTAGGAAAGGAGGACTCCTGTGGGAGGACCTCTTTGAGACTTGTCCAGTGAGGACTCAGTCATGCAGTCATCTGGGGAAGAGTGTTCCATGAAGAGGCAACAGCCTATGCAAAGGCCCTGGTGTGCGCATGACCTTGGATTTAAGAAACAAGGAAACCGGTGTGACTTAAGCAAGGGAGTGGGAAGCAGAGTGTAGGACATGAGGACAGAGGGAAGCAGGAGCCAGAGCATGAAGGGCTTTGATAAGGGGTTTAGAATATTCTCGGCCAATAAATATTACCTCTCTGAGCCTCAGTTCCCTTGTCTACAAAATAAGGTTGTTTGAACATGGTGGTGCACACCTGTAATTCCAGCAACCCATGAGGCTGAGGCAGGAGAATTGCAAGTTCAAAGCCAAAATAAGCAACTTAGGGGGGCCCTAAACAACTTAGCAAGACCCTATCTCAACATAAAAAGGTCTTGGGATGTGGCTCAGTGGTTAAGTGTCTCTGAGTTCAATCCCCAGCACCAAATACATAAATAAATAAATAAAGTGAGGCTATTAATAGTACCAACTTGTTATATACTATTTCCTTTTGAGGTTTAATGAGATCGTTAAGTATACACTGCTTAGCACTGGACTTGGCATTCCAAAGGTACTTGGAAAGCAGGACTGAGGATTATTCATGTTAAGGAGGTGGGGGAGGAGGAAGTGATTGGTTCAGATCCTTCCTGTCCTAGCAGGGTCTGAGCTGTGGGTAAGGCATCTGACGCTGCCCCTTTGCCCCATCAGGTTACCCAGGTTTCCAAGCCACAACCTATGCCAGTCGGAGTTATACAGGCCTTGCCCCTGGCTACACCTACCAGTTCCCCGGTAAGTCCTGCTTGGTGTCCCTCTATGGCCAGCATGTCCCCAGTTCCCAGGCAGTCTCACTCCTCAGGGTGGTGTCTGGGGTGCATGGCTGGGGGTCTGCCTGCTGGAGGCTTGGAAGGAAGGGCATGTCTGATGAAGGAGGGCCTTTCCCCTGACCTTTCCCCAAAAGCTGGGGACAAGGGCTCCCGGTGTGGCCCCTGCATGGTACTGTTCTCTCCCAGGCCCTTCTCTGCCTGCCTCCTACTTTCTGTCCTCCCCTCCCAACTCTGGGGTTGCCACTTCTACCAAAGAGGACACCAGATTGGCAGTAGGAGCACCCTCCCTAAGGGTCATTGTGAATTGCGCCTTCACGGACATATTACAATGACCAGGTGCTATGCTGAGCCCTTTCAAGGTCACACAAGCCCTCTTGAGACTCTAAATGCCAAGAAACAAAAGCATTGTAATCACCTTCAACATAGACTAGACCTTAAAAAAGTATCAGGAAGCCCAACAAAGTTCTGGACTGTTCCATGATGAGTATTCAATGTGTTTTCTCTGAAATATTAAATATCAGGTTTTTAAAAAAAATATTTTGCTTTAGTTGTAGTTGGATACAAAATAATTTTATTTTTATGTGGTGCTGAGGATCGAACCCAGCAACCCACAAGTGCTAAACGAGCAGTCTACCACTGGGCCAAACCTCCACCCCCTAAACATCAAATTTTTACAAGGCAACTTACTTATTTATTATTTAGTTTTGCAGTGCTGGGGATGGAACCTGAGGCAAGTGGTCTACCACTGAACTACACCCCCAATCGGTTTTGGTCTTATTTTTATTTGAAAGGTTCCTAAGCACTTGTATCCTCTGCCCCTTGGGTATTGTTTAACTAGGAATCCTTTATTTACATTATGTTGTCTAATCCTCCCAATAATTCCATGGGAGGGATGATTATACCCATTTTAGAGATGAGGAAACAGGTTTGGAAAGGAAATGTGACCTGCTTAGATGATAACTAGGAAGTGGCAGGGCTGGGAACTGGACCAAGCTGGAGTAGGACTTACTCTATAGCCACTGTTTTTCTTTAAGCTGCCTCTGAAGCTTTCTCCTCATTAAAAGTGAGAGAGAGGGGGAGAGAGAAGATTCTGGAAGGCGTCTTTGGTTCAATCCTAAACCTTTTTTGTTCTCTTGGTGGTGCTGGGGATTGAACCCAGGGCCCGTGCATGCTAGGCAGCACTCTGCCTCTGGGTAGATGGCCCCAGCCCCAGTCCTAAGCCTTTAAAGGAATACCCAGAGTTGTAGGGGCAGCACTGCCTGTGCCTAGGGTTCAGGTGGCAACTCCGCCTGTTCTTTTGCTCTCTCTGCTTCTCCTCTTTGTGTCTCCTTCCCCTCCCTT
This sequence comes from Spermophilus citellus, assembly GCF_964194105.1. Taxonomy (NCBI): domain Eukaryota; kingdom Metazoa; phylum Chordata; class Mammalia; order Rodentia; family Sciuridae; genus Spermophilus; species Spermophilus citellus. Next base: position 78,968,614 of record NC_138184.1, read on the forward strand.
CCCTTCTGGGGACTTTCTTTCCCCGTCCTCAGCTCTTGGGTCCTGTGCATGGCCTGTCCCCTCACCTAGTGTCCCTGTGGGTACATTTGTCCTCCCTGGGCCATGTCTGAGGGGCCTCCCATACTTCTTCCTAAGCTGTTTTACGTTTCATTTTAGAATTCCGTGTAGAGCGGACCCCTCTCCCGAGCGCCCCAGTCCTCCCCGAGCTTACAGGTCAGTCGCTCGGATTTCATACATCTCCTAGGCCACATGGGGAGAAAGAGAAGGGCCCAGAGACCTCTGGGGAAAGCCAGCGGGACTCTCTTCTCCTGCCCACCAGTCCCCTGGCTGGGAGGACACAGCAGACTGTGCCTGGGCACTGGCCAGTCTGTGGAGCTACGTTGCCCTTAAGGGTGGGGTATAGGGCCAAGCCAAACAGATGGAGGCAACATCACTCATTCACCCATTTGGCAAATATTTACCTAGCACCTCCCGTGTGCCAGGCACCACAGAGGATCTGGGATCCAGCAGTGAATAGGCCAAGATCTCAAAAGCAGAGTGGGCCAGCGAGGAGGCCAGGGAATTCTGGGCGTGTTTGGTGGACAGGCCTGCCTTCCCTGCGAGCCTGTCCTTGGCGGAAGGGGATGCAGACCCAGCCTTCTCCAATCTCATTTTTTTAGACAAGCCAGAAATCCAATTTTTGCTTTCATATGAATTTTTTGATCATTTTTAAGGATTGACAACAATTTCAAATTATCATTTGGAATGGCCAAATGAAACCCATCCAAGGGCCAAATCTGGCCCTCAGTCTGCCCATATGCGATTGCTGGGAAAGTTGGATGGAGGTGCTTGGCCATCCGGGACCATTTCTCCAGCTGGAACCTTCATTCCAGCCAAGCAGCTCAGCTGCAGAGCTGGGGCGAGGCCGAGTTGGGGGGCTTTGTACACAGGATGGTGGGCTACAAGGGGTTTCTCTGTCCCATCTGCTTCTACCCCCACCCCACCCCTAGACTCTCCCCCAACCTGGCCGTGTGTGAGCATGGATGCTGCTTTAGATGAAACCTTCCTTCCAAGGGGTGCTCAGGGTTCCCCCAGAATGTGGGAGGGGGGAAGGGAAACATGGGGTGAAGGAAGGGGAGGGAGGAGAGCCCTGGTGGCAGAAGTCCCAGCGGCTCTACCATGAGCAGAGGGGTGTTGACAGCAATTGGGGAGGAGGGTAATTCCTTTTTAATCCAGTGAGAACTGTGCATTGAGGACCTACTATGTGCAGCATGCACTGCCAGGCCCTGGGGGCAGACAGGGACAGAACAGAGCCAGACCCTGCTCTCATACAGCATGCCAGCTAGACAGGAAATGAAATACCATACAAACAAGTAGTTGTTTACAGTTGTGATAAGCACTAGTTAGAGTTGGCTATTCTCTGACTTTGCTCTGTGGTGGCCAAAAAACAGACTTCAGCACCCAGCCCCTGCCCCCATCCCTGCTCCTGTCCCTGCCCCTACAGACCAGATGTAAGCAGTGTCCTCTTAACTGATATTTTGGCAGGGGAGGAAGTAAGTTCTGAGCTCAGCAATTCTTGAGAGTCCAGGGTCTGAACTTTTCTCTTGCCTTGGAGAAAAGGGGACTTGGGTGTTTCCTTCGTGTATTCAGTACATATTTATAGTGCTGGTGCTGGGCTAGGCACGGGGACACTACAGTGAATAAATCAACAAGGCCACTATTTTCTGGGTGCTGGTATTCTGGAGGTAAACGAGGGTAAGAAGTTCCCCAGGGAAGATAGAGCAGGAAGCTGTCCTGCGGGATTAGGATTGGCCCCAGGGCTGCCTGAATGGAGGGTGACCAGGGAAGCTTCTCAAGAGGTGACTTGTGAGTGGGAAAGAGGGAGCTGTATGAAGGTGCTGGAAAGATCCCTCCAAGATGCAGGAACTATAGTCCTCCTTTTGAATCTCCCAGTCCAGTGGCTTTGCCAAGGATTTGGGAGGGCCTTATCTAAGGTCCCTATCCCTAGGTCTGTCCATTTCAAGGCCAAAGTCACCCAAACAGCCCCAAGGGGCACTTTTTGGGGTGGGAGCATGGTGGCCTAAGGCTTGCCAAGTGCAAATCCCGAAAGACCATCCTCAGCATGGGGTGGAGCTCCTTGGTGGCCACAAGGAGTGGAGATACCTCAGCCTCAGGGAGTTCCCTGCTCAAGCCAACAGGTTATCTAAGCAGAGGTCCCTTCTACTCCTTCAGCAGACAGTTATTAAATACCTGCTGTGTAGAGGGAAAGGTGGGAGGTGCCGTGGGGTTGATGGATAACAAGGCAAGAGCCAGGTCCCTGTGCCTGGAGAGGGCTTGACTAAAAAGATGCTGAGAGCATTTGGGAGAAGGAGTGGTGATTTACGGGCTGGGTGGCCAGGGAGGCCCTGAGGGGTGCTCTTGGAAGAAGGGGATTGGATTGAGAAACACAGGACACACAGTAGAAGCAGCAGTGGCCCAGCTGTGGCCTCCACTGGAGTCTGTCCTCAGCCTGACTCCATGGCGAGTTCTGGAGCCCTGATGTGCCAGAATCGGTCACACATTGGGGCTGTGGGACTGGCTTTCTGCACCCCTACCCAGTTGGTCCCTGTCTGGAAAGAGGGACATAGCCTTCTGGCCACCTCTGGGCTACATGACCTGTGTTGTGCCAAGGTGCTCAGGAGAAGGGGCATCTGTACTGAGGACACAGAGCAGCCCAGGGGCCACCCTCTGGGAGTCGTGGGTTGCTTCAATGTATCCTTTGAGTCTGGGGGGACACTGAGGCTGAGCAGCTTGCTGGGAAGCTTTCCTCCCTCCTATCTTTATTCTACCCATCAAATCAGGGCATGGATGGTGGCCCAAAGTGGCTCTTGGTGCCTTGGCCCTGGGGATGCATTGAGATGGGGTCAGGAGGGAGAGCCTCTGCCAGAAGTTGGGGGCCTCCTTCATCCACCTGCCCCCCTCTGGCCGCACTGAGACGCTCGAACCTTCTCTTGCAGCCATTCCTCTCACTGCTTATGGACCAATGGCAGCGGCAGCAGCAGCAGCGGCTGTGGTTCGAGGGACAGGTGAGGCCTTCCGGGGTCGGGGTGCAGGGGACAGAGAATTCTAGTAGGGAGATGAGGTGGCCATCGCTATACCTTGACAAAGGCACCAATTTATTCACTCAAGTGTTAACTGGGTACCTACCCTGTACCGGGTGTTGTGCCCACATCAGTGAGCCAGGATGGACACTCACAGGCCTTCTGCCATGTGGGGCTTCCAGGCTACTGGGGACAAGGCTGTGATTCCAGAGGATGTTTCTGCTGCTCGGGGGGGGGGGGGGGGGATCAGGTGCCAGAGCAGCTCCCAGCCGGGGCTTCTGAGGAAGGCCAGGGAAGGCTTCTAGGGCAAAGGGCCTCTTGACTTGAGATTTGGAGACAAAGAGGAGGAAAAGTGTTTTGGGCCGGGGGAAGAGCACTGCAAAGGCTTGGAGGCTAGTTGCATGGGTAGTGCGGGAGTGGGGACAAGGGACAGTGGAACTTCAAGCAGCAGAATGACAGAGGTCAGATTTAGAAAATGTACTGGGCTGCGGGGTGGGGACAGATTTGAAGGGGCTGAAGGAGGAGGCTGCGGAGTGAGCAAACAGGAAGCGATGGGGGTTGGGGTGGTGATAAATGAATGTAGAGAGATCTCCATGGGGTAGACCCATAGGACTGCTGGGATGTAGGGGTCAAAGTCAGGGTGGAGGAGGTTTGGTGGGGTGTCATGGGGCAGCAGTGGACACCAGGGCTATCACTATCTTCTTTCTGGGTTGCCAGGCTCTCACCCTTGGACGATGGCTCCCCCTCCAGGTTCAACTCCCAGCCGCACAGGGGGCTTCCTGGGGACCACCAGCCCTGGCCCCATGGCTGAGCTCTATGGGGCGGCCAACCAGGACTCGGGGGTCAGCAGTTACATCAGTGCCGCCAGCCCCGCCCCCAGCACCGGCTTTGGCCACAGTCTTGGGGTGAGTGGTCAGGCCTGGTGGCCTCCACCTCCCTTTACCCTGCGAGACCCCAAAGTAAGGGAGGGAGAGGTGTTTGTCTTCTCTGGAAAAAGGTCAGGTGAGACATGATGGATGGGGAAAGAAAGTGTCACTAATGGGGAACAGTAGAAATTAACATTGGCGTAGTAGGCATTTAATCGTCACCTCTGCGTGTCAGCATTTGGTGGGCTCTGAGATGGGCCAGTGGATTCATACCCTCTCTTCCCGTAATGAGATCTGAGTCTAGCTCAGGTGTACCCTAGTATTAACCAGGGTGCTGGTTATATGTAAGTTCCCAGGCCTGCCTTGGAGTCTCTTTGAACCAGTCTATGGTAGGGTAGAAAAAGATTTGTGCCTTACCTTGGGCTTCTGGTGAGAGAGGAAAGGAGTCCCTAAACGTTCTGTACTTTCTGCAGGATTCTAGGAGTCTAATTATTTTCTTTTCAGGGTCCCTTGATTGCCACAGCCTTCACCAATGGGTACCACTGAAGCAGGGGACAGGTGGCAGGAGGTGAGAAGGTGGGAACAGGTATGGGATAAGGGTGGCACCAGGCATCTGATCCTGGATGATCCCATCTGGGACACAGATTCCCTTCCCTGTCATCACAGAACCATAGTCTACTAGGGAAGACAGTCCTTTATTTTAGCAGTGATGAGTGAACATAGGAAAAGCTGCTCAGCTGGGCATGTTAGTGTACTCCTGTAATCCTAGCAACTCTGGAGGCTGAGGCAAGAGGATTGCAAATTGGAGGCCAGCCTGGGCGACTTAGCAAGACACTATTTCAAATAAAAGGGACTGGGGATGTAGCTCAGTGGTAGAGTGTCCCTGAGTTCAGTTCCCAGTATGACAAAAACAAAACAAAGCAAAACAAAACAAAAATCCCAAACTGCAAAAATAACTATAATGCCTCTCAAAAGGAAAATGATTAGATAAATTAGTGTACCTACAGTGGGGTATTACACAGCTATAAAATAGGACACCCCTGGTACATGGGACTGGTGCAATCACCAGTGTCTGTCGGGATGGTGGAGCACCCTGTGAATTGGTGATATTTCATTCTTTACCTCATTTGTTCAAATATTTATTAAGCACTATTCTGGGACAGAGAGATGAGCAAGTGAGATGAGGTCCTCTCTCATCCCAGACAAACGTGGAACAAACGAATGAGAGAATCCTAAATAGTGTATAGGGGATTATTTTAGGGTTCAGAGGTATCCCTGAGAAGGTGACATTTGAATAAATCCAGCCACTCCAAATCTGGGAGACAGTGCCCTCTGGACAAAACTCTTCTGGAAGGGGACCAGAGGGTGTATGTGTTCTGGGGACTGCCCCCTACCCCCACAGGCCTCTTTAACCTGCCATTGTCTTCCCAGCGCCCCAGCCTGAAGCTGACAGAGGACCATGAGTGAGCCAGCGAGGGGGTGGGGACACCTCAGCCGCAGCCGCCGCCCCCTCCCCCTGCAGCGACTCGGATGCTACTGCCTGCCCCCCACTCCCTGGGCCCCCCGGCCCCTGCCCTGCTGCCCCCCCACATCCGTCTGGCTCCCCTACTAACCTCCCCTTCTGCCCTTGCCCCCTCTCCACCTGCCTCTCTCCCTGCCCGCTTTTATTTATTTTGGATTAGCCGGTTGTCCCCTACCCCTGTGGATGCCCCCTCTCGGTCTGCCCCCTCCTCCCCGCCACCCCTATAGGACACGCCCCCAGAAAGGCTTTTTGTATTTGTGCATAGCTAGAGTGAGGGCGGGGGGCCTGCTACAGGCCTAGCCCCTACCCTTGTTTTTTATTCTGATTTTTCCCTCCTTTATTTGTTCCTTTTTTTTTTCTTTTCTTTTCTTTTTTTTTTTTTTTTAAGAAACTGTTTTTAAACTATTTCTAGGTTTGTGAATGTGAAGCCCCAGGCCGCAGGGGGCAAGGGGCCAGGTGCCCCCCACCAGCTGAGAACAAAGTGTCTATGTGGGTGTGGCCCCTGGCCCGCCTCCCTCCAGCCCTGGAGAGGAGGGCAGGGCTGCGGGTAGGCCAGGCCGAGCCCCTGGAACATCCCGTCCTGTATCATATGTAAATACTGTGAGGTGAAGCCCCCCACCCCTCTCTAAGCCCCCTTGGGGGTGAGGGCATTGCCTGGACCCCACAGGGCAAAGGTCTCCCCCACCCCTCCTCTGTCCCCTCAGACACCGTTACTGTAAGCTTGCAGGCCTCGGCCTGGCCGCAGCAGGCCCACTCTCTCAGGCCCTCAGGGTCAAGGCCTTGGGCCTGCTCACCCCGAAAACCCAGTGTGGGGGCGAGGGAAGAGAAGGGCTTGCCCAGAGCCACTGCTAGAAAGGAATTAGCTCTCCAAAGGTCTCCCCTGTCCCCTGCCTAGGTTGGACCTTTACTTCTGCTCTGAGCCCCCACTCCACTGAGTGGAAACCGGGGGCACTTGGGTAAGGAACAGACGCCAGGGGAAAGCAAAGGGCTTCTCAGGGAACCCCCAATTCTCTCACTGAAGTTTCCCACTAGGATGGTCCTGTGGCCAGAGGCCCTTGGCAGCCCCTTACCCCAGAGCCCCCTTCAAAGGAAAAAGAGGCTCAGGGTATGATTATGAAGGGAAACCTAGCTGGCGTGGCAGGGCTGATGCCCACCCACTGTCCCCCTTCTGTGTCCCTCTCCCCCAGGCCTGAGGCTGGGGGCCTCAGCTCCCTGCCCCATCAGAGCCCCCACCCCATCCATCCAGCCTTTGGAGAGTTAATTGCCCGTGTGAGGTGCTTAACCTATTAGCCCTGAGAACACAAAGCAATAATCTTTGTTACTGAGATGCGCGGCTGTTTGTTTGGTTTTTTTCTTTTTCTCTCTCTTTTTTTTTTTTTTAATGTTTCCTAATAAAAGAGAAGCTGCATTTTATTGGTTTTTATTTTTTATTTTCTACACATTTGAGCTGAGTCCAGAGAAACTCAGCTTCTCCCTTCTTCTCATCCCTTGACCTTCCCACCCCACTGGGCCCAACCATGGGCTCAGGGCCCTGGAATTCCGTTTTCTGAATTGTTTGGGAAATTTTTTTTTTTTTAAAGATGTTACATGGTGTTTTGAAGCCAGCAAGTTACCACCCTCCGGTGTCTCTTCTCTCCACATCTGTAACTTCTTTTCCAGGTTTTATTTTCAGTTTTAAATTCCTAATAAATTATTTGAAAACGGTGCTGAGCTTGTGAGCATTTTTGTCTGTGTGTTCAGGTCACGGTGCCCCAGGATACCTCATTTTTCTGTACAGAGGTGGCAGAACTCCATCCTCTTAGGGTCCCTGATGGGTCCAAGGACTGAATTGACTTTACATGTATTAAAAGAAGAAAAGTATACTCATTTATTTAATGTAAGTTTTACATAGTGTGGACATCTTCATTAAAAAAAAATGAAAACTCTGCAGAGAAACCCTTCAACAAAATTCAGCACGTGTTCATGATAAAAACACTGAAGAAACTAGGGATAGAAGGAAAATACCTCAACATCATAAAGGCTATCTATGAAAAACCCAAAGCCAACCTCATTGTAAATAGGGAAAACTGACAGCATTTCCTTTAAAGTCTGGAACAAGACAAGGATGTCCATTCTCACTACTCCTACAATAGAGTATTAAAAATTCTAGCTAGAACAATTAGGAATGAGAAGGAAATAAAAGATAAAAATAGGAAAGGAAGGGGCTGGGGTGGTGGCTCAGTGGTAAAGCGCTTGCCTAGCATGTGTGAGACACTGGGTTCAATTATCAGTACCGCATGTAAGTAAATATAAATAAAGGTCCATTGACAACTAAAAAAGATATTTTTAAAAAAAATTTGGAAAAGAAGGCTGGGCATGGTAGCGCGTGCCTGTAATCCCAGTGGCTTGGGAGGCTGAGTTCATGAGTTGGATCATGAGTTCAAACCAGCCTCAGCAACTTATTGAGGGACTAAGCAACTCAGCAAGACCCTGTCTCTAAATAAAATACATACAAAAAGGGTGGGGGGGCTGGGGATGTGGCTCAGTGGTTAAGTGTCCCTGGGTTCTATCTCTGGTACCAAAAAAGAAAAAAGAAAGGAAGATGTCAAATTATCACTGTTTGCAAATGATATGACCCTCTACTAAGAAGATCCAAAAAGCTCCACCAAAAGACTGCTAGAGTTAATAAATTCAGCAAAGAAGTAGGTTACAAAATCAACATTCAAAAATCCACAGCTTTCCTATGTACCAACAATGAATCTGCTGAGACAGTAATCCGGAAAACAATCCTATTCACAATACCTTAAGACAAAACAAACAACAAAAAAAAAAAACCTAGGAATAAATCTAACCAAGGAGGCAAAAGACCTCTACAATGAAAACTATATAGAACATTGAAAAAGAAACTAAAGATGTTAGAAAATGGAAAGACGGCCCATGTTCATAGATAGGCAGAATTAATATTGTTAAAATGGCCATACTACCAAAAGCAATATATAGATTCAAGGCAATTCTCATAAAAATACCAATGACATTCTTCACAGAACTCGGAAAAAAAAAAAAGTCCTAAAATTCATTTGGGAGAATAAAAGACCCAGAACAGCCAAAGAAATTCTAAGCCAAAAAAACAATGCCGGAGTCATCACATCTAACTTCAAATTATACTACAGAGCTATAGTAACAAAACTGCAAGGTACTGGCATTAAAACAGCCACACAGACCAATGGTACAGAATAAAAGACACAGAGACAAACCCACACAGATACAGTCAACTGATTCTTGACAAAGACACCAAAAACATTGGAGAAAAGACAGTCTTTGTAACAAATGGTGCTGGGGAAACTGGTTATCCATGTGTGTAAGAATGAGACTAGACCCTTTGCTTTCACCCTGCAAAAAAATCAACTCAAGATGAATCAAAGACCTCAGAATTAGCCCAGAAACCATGCACAGGCAATAATATTCTCTCTCTCTTTTTTCTTTTGTGGTTCTGGGGATTGAATCCACAGCCTTGTGCATGCAAGGCAAGCACTTTACCAACTGAGCTATATCTCCAGCTCGCCTTTTTCCCAATAGGACCTGTAAACCTCAGGAAATAATGCCAAGAGAATAAATGGGATGGCATCAAATTAAAAAGCTTATGCACAGCAAAAGAGGAAACAGTTAGGAATATGAAGAGAGAACCTGCAAAATGGGAGAAAATCATTGCAAGCTACCCTTCTGACAGGATTAATATCTAGAATATATAAAGAATCAAAAAACATCCAAAAAATAAACATAATCAATAAATGGACAAATGAATTAAATAGACATTTCTCAAATAAATACAAATGGCCAACAAATACATAAGAAAATGTTCAACATCATTAGCAATTAGGGAAATGCAAATCAAAACTGAGATTTTTTTTTTTTTTTTGGTACCAGGAATTGAGCCCAGGGGCACTTAACCACTGAGTCACATCTCCAGGCCTCTTTTGTATTTTATTTAGAGATAGGGTGTCTCTGAGTTACTTAAGATCTTGCTAAGTTGCTGAGGCTGGCTTTGAGCTCATGATCCTCCTGCCTCAGCCTCCCGAGTTGCTGGGATTACAGGCGTGCACCACTGTGCCCGGCTACACTGAGATTATATCTCACTCGATTCAGAATGACTGTCATCAAGAATAAAACAATAATAAATGCTGGAGAGGATGTGGAAGAAAGGGAACACTTTGACACTGTTGATGGGATTGTAAATTAGTTACAACCACTATGGAAATCAGTATGGAGATTTCTCAAAAGACCAAGTATGGAACCACCATAGGACCCAGCTATCCCACACCTTGGTATTTATCCTAAAGAATTAAAGGCAGCATACTAGAGCAATCCATGCATAGCCATGTTTATAACAACGTAATTCACAATGGTCAAACTACGAAACCAGCTGAGGTGTCTATCAACAGGATAAAGAAAATGTGGTAGAGCGCCCGCCTAGCACGGGCGAGATCCGAGTTCGATCCTCAGCACCACATAGAAATAAAGGCATTGTGTTGTGTCCATCTACACCTGAAAAATAATATTAAAATTAAAAACTCATCAGAAACATAGAAGTGTTTCTTTTAAAAAATGTGGTATATATACACACAATGGAGTTTTATTCAGTCATAAAGAAAAAGCAAATTGTGTCATTTGTAGGAAAATGGATGCAAATTGAGACCATTATATTAAAGGAAATAAGAGAAACTCAGATGGTCAAGGGTTGAATGTTTTCTCTCATGTGGAAGCTAGAGAGGAAAAAGGAAAAGAAAAGTGGGGGCAGTCTCATGAAATCAAGGAAAGATCAGTAAGACCCAGGAAAGAGGTCGGGGGAAGGGAGGAGGGAAAGGCAAGGGGGAAACACTGGGGGGTGATATTGGCCAAATTATATTGTTCTATTGCATGCACACATGAATATGTCATAACAAACACCACCATTATATACAACCAGAATGTACCTATTAAGAAAGTCAGGCACTCGGAAAGCTGAGGCAGGAGTTCACAAGTTCAAGGCCAGTCTCAGCAGCTTAGTGAGGCCCTAAGAAACTTAGTGAAACCCTGTCTGAAAATAAAAAACAAAAAAAGGAGCCAGGCACAGTGGCACACACCTGTAATCCCAGCGGTTTGGGAGGCTGAGGCAGGAGAATCGTGAGTTCAAAGCCAGCCTCAGAAATGGCATTAAGCATCTCAGAGAGGTGCTGTCTCTAAATAAAATACAAAATAGGGCTGGGGATGTGGCTCAGTGGTCAAGTGCCCCTGAGTTCAATCCCCAGTAACCCCCCTCGCAAAAAAGGATTGGAGATGTGGCTCAGAGGTTAAGTGCACCTGGGTTCAATCCTCAGTACCACCAAAAAAAGAAAGAAAGAAAGAAAGAAAGAAAGAAAGAAAGAAAGAAAGAAAGAAAGAAAGAAAGAAAGAAAGAAAGAAAGAAAGAAAGAGAAAGAAAGAAAGAAAACTCAAAGAAGTAGGTAGCGATGGTTAGTTATACACTGGACAAAGTGGTAGGTTGGTAGGTTAGGTGGGAAGGATTAAAAGTTCAAGGTTATTTTAACATCCTAGCCCCCAGCTCTGTGCCCAAACACCCCTGGCCTAGTGTTCCTGGTCCTCGTCATAGGCCCATAACACTGGTGCTTTGCCACCTATTTCACCTGTCCTGAATCCTCACCGTTCCTGGCTGCCCTTAATTCTTGGCCTAAGCCAGCTTGCCTTATCACCAAGTCATTGTTCATTACTTTATCCAAAGACATTACTCCCCTGGCCCTATGGCTTATCCACATTTCTGTCCCCGACCACATCCCCATTCCCAACCCTACCTGGCTTTGTCCAATTGGCTTGAGGCTCTGGGCAGTCAACACTCGGCTTAACTGTGCTTACCACCTATCTTTATTTAACTGGCCTATCTTTATTTAAGGGGCACTTTTGTCCTGGCTATACTTTCTCTCCTTATTTTCTAGGCACTCCACCTGTGCCCTAGTCCCTTGCCCAAACAACCCTGGCCTTACTAATCCCTTCATCCAAAACCGCCTTACGACGTGGTGTGAGCCACCAATCTTTACTTAGCCAGCCCGCTAATCCTTGTCCCACCCTCCAGGGATTTTTTTACAGGTCAACCCAGCCATGGTCCCCGACCCTACCTAGAGTTCCTACTTCCTCCACCTGGGTCCTGTCTACGCCTCCTCCTCCCTCCACATCCTTATGTCTTGAGCCACCTGGCTTTAGCCATCTACCCTTGACACAGCCTTACCAGTTGGTGCTGACCACTTATCTTTTACTTAGCTGCCCTTCACACCCTGGCCTTAAGCTCTGAGGCTTAAGTGTCCCTTGGTACCCTTATGCCTCTCACCTTACTTTGCCGTCTCATTGCCTCAAAAACTGGCCCTTAGGGAATCATTTTGAATCATGCATCTTTATTTAATTAATGTTAGCATCTAGTCTTTTCTCCCTGACCTTAACTACCTGGCCTTGTTCCCTCTCCTTGCCCACCTGGCCATTTCTCCAGCCAGACCCTTGGCCATATTTCCATTATTGTACTCCCTGCCCAGCTCTGCTACCTACACCCCCATGCCAAGTCCTACTTGGCCTTTCCCTCCTGGCCTTAAATTCTTGGTCTGATCAGCATGGTGTTAAACCATATGGATTAACTGAGGTGGCCTTAATTTTTGGCCTTATCTTCTTGACCTTACCACCTGGCCTCACCCTATTGGTCTTTTTGCCCTATCTGTGCCCACTGGACTTACTTACCTGGTCCTCCATCCTCACCCGGCCCTACGGCCTCCATTCTGAAGCTCATACACTCCTTTGACTTGTATACCTGGCCTGCACCTCACTGCCCAAAGCACCTGGCCTTGCCAACTTGGTATTAACTGCCTATCTTTATTTAGCTGGACCATAGATCCTGGCCCTACCCTCCCAGTTCCCCCATCCAGTCATTTTCTCCTTCTGTATACATGGTCTACTCCTCTGGACCCTCTGGCCCATCTGATTGAAATTTGGGGTCTTTTTGAATTTTTTATTTCAACACTAGCAATTGAATCCAGGGGCACGCTCCCACTGAGCTATACCCCCAAACCTTTTTATTTTAGTTTGAGACAGACCCTTGATAAATTGCCCAATTGTCCAGGGTGACCTCAAGCTTGGGATCCTCCTGCCTCAGCCTCCTGAGTTGCTGAGATTATAGGTGTGTGCTAGAGCTCACAAGTACATCTTACTTTTCTCATATTCTATAGGAAATTTAAATTAGAAAGTAGTTCAGGAAATTGCCCATGACCTTGCTAGAATTTTCATCAGTCTCTGAACTTTCAGTTGGTGCCCCTCAGTCTTTTGACCTGTGACTTCTATCTTGAGTCATATTGTGGGATTTGAGTTTCTTACCCTGATCCTCTGTGAAAGAGAGCATTGGGGTATATTCGGTTTATATACTGTTTTTTGGTACTGGGGCGAACCTAGAAGGGCTTTATCACTGAATCACATCCTTTTTATTTTTTATTTTGAGACAGGGTCTCATTAAGTTGCTGAGGGCCTTGCTAAATTGCTGAGGCTGGCCTTGAATTTGAAATCCTCCTGCCTCATCCCCCTGAGTTGCTGGGATTGCAGGCATGCATCACCAGACCAGCCATCTCCCATTTCTTGACCAGTGCCAGTGCTTAGTGTTGAAAGATAACTGTTTCATGCAAAGGAAGGGAGGGATGCTGGAACACTTGTGCATCGCTGGTGGAAATGTAAAATAGTGTAGCCACTATGGAAAAGATTTTGGCAGTTGGGCCAGGTGGCACACGCCTGTAATCTGAGTGGCTGGGGAGGGTGAGGTAGGAGGATCTTGAGTTCAAAACCAACCTCAGCAAATTAATAAGACCGTAAGCAACCTAGTAAGATCCTGTCTCAAAATAAAAAATAAAAAGGGCTGAAAATGTGGCTCAGTGGGTTAAATATCCTTGGATTCAACCCCTAGTACCAAAAAAATAAAAAAGGAAAAAAGAAAACATTTTGGCAGTTCCTAGAAGCTACAAATAGCTAGGCACAGTGGTGTATGATTGTAATCCCAGCAGCTAGGGTGTCTGAGGCAGGAGGATTGTTAGTTTGAGGCCAGACTCAGCAACTTAGAGAGACCCTGTCTCACAAAAAGAAAAAAAAAAAAGTGGAATGTAGTTCAGAGGTAGAATGCCCCTAGTAATGATCCCTAGTTCCAAGTAGTAGTAGTAGTAGTAGTAGTAGTAGTAGTAAAAGAAGAAGAGGAAGAGGAAGAAGAATGTGGGGTGTAGATAAAAAAAAAAAAAAAGACTGGGAAATGTAATAAGAATTGAGGCTGTTTGGTAAATGAGTTCACAATACTATTCTCTTTCCTGTATATTTGAAATTTTCACTAGTACACAATGAAAAAAATAAAGAAAAAAGGTGAAGAAGAGAAAAAAATCTATGTAGCATATACAAGTTTTTTTTCTTTTTAGGTTTTGCTTTTCTTCTTTTGTTTTTTGGTGTGTGCATGTGTGTTTAAATAAGGTCTCACTATATTGCCCAGGCTGGTCTTGAACTTCTTGGTTCAAGTGACCCTCCTCCTCCCTCAGCCTCCTGAGTAGTTGAAACTCTAGGCTTGTGTCACCATGCCTAAACTCAGACATAAATTTGTATGAAATAATATTATGAATATATTCTATTTTTTTTTTTGGACACACTTAAAGAAACACAGGCCAAGCACTGCTCTATCACTGAGCTACACCCCCAGCCAGCCCCAAAGTTTTAAAGCTTCATACCTAAATAACAGCAATAAGCCACTACCCAAGTTAATATTCTTTTTTTTTAAATACCAAAGCAATTGTTCTTAAAAACTATATAATCATCAGAATCACGTAGGAAATTCGAAGAAACAAAATATAAAGCACAGGAACAGAAGTGTAGCTTAGTGGTGGAGGACTTGTCTAGTGTACACAAGGCCCTGAGTTCAGTCCTCAGCACTGCAAAATAAGTATAAAAAATAAAAAAAGCACAGATTGGGGGCTGGGGTTGTGGCTCAGTGGTAGCATGCTCACCTAGCACGCATGGGGCACTGGGTTCAATCCTTAGCACCACATAAATGTAAAATAAAGATATTGTGTCCACCTAAAAAACTAAAAAATAAATATTAAAAAAAGCACAAATTGCAGATCCTAATGATCCTCAACCTGCACCTTGTGCTCCAAGAATCTACATTTCTGTTAAGTTTTCCAGGGGATTCCAGGGATCACTTGAGTTTGGGAACCACCAATACTACATCACGTGCCTTCCACACCTTTTCTGGATAGGGCAGCTAGGGAACGGATGTTGTGAGGAGTTAGAAAGCTAGCATGAACATCCACATGCTGAGAATGGTGGCTTTGGGTGCAGAAAATGGTTTAGATACTTTGACGTACCGTCTCAGTTTATTCATCTATAGGAACACTTGATTGTAACCTCAACTGTGTAAAGCTCTATCCTGGCATAGCACTCAAGGTATGTTAGCTGCTGCTACTGTTATTGTTATTATTATTGAAGAAAGCCCTGGACTAAGAAGCAGATAGACACAGGTTCAAATCCTATCTCCACCACTTTCTAACTGTCTGACTTTGAGCAAATGACTTAACCTCTCTGAACCTGTTTCCCCATCTGTCAAATGATGACAATAATCACAGCAATCATATTATGTGAGAAGATATGTTGTTAGGCCGAAAGACAATGTAAAGCTCAGTGCTCACAGTGCTAAGCCTATAAAAGCATTCAGCAAATAGAAGCAAGTAGCTGTTTTAAAGCATTTCCTGGAAGAAGGGACCTTATCCTCCAGGGCCCCAGCTTAGGTGACCTTGCTGGACTGTGGGTATGCTATCACCTGAGAAAGTCAAAAAGCTATCGTGAGCTGTTCTTTCCACTGGGAGCTGTTTTTTTCTCAGGCTGGGAGAGGCTGTGCTTTACACACCTGTGCATGGACCTGGGCCAGCAGAAGGTAAAGGAACAGAGAGTGCAGAGGCTTGGAGAATTCTACTCAGTGACTTCCAGGTCCATTCTTCTACCCTGTAGTAGGTGCCACAGAGGTTCGGGCTGTTACAGTTTAGCATGCCTCTTCCAATGGAAGAGAGCTGTAGCTGTCCCTCTCCTCCCCTCAGAATTCACCCAGAGGACTTCCAGCGGCACCTCTGGGAGTCCCTGTCCTGAGGAGCTCTTCTGGTATCATGCACACAGAACCCAACTCACATCTTGATTCTGCCGTGTGACTTTGGGGCAGTCACTTAACCTCTCTCAGCTTCCACGGCCTTCTCTATAAGATAGGGTTTGTCATTGGAGCTACCTCGAGTCCAAGCAGTACCGTTTCCAATCTATAGCAAAGGTTTGTGCCAGTTCCTATTATGCAACCTGGTAGGTTAGTGCTCTGCTAGTGGTAGTTAATACTACCAGCCTTAGAAGACTCTGTAGCACCTGTAGCGACTCCTTCCTGGGATCACCCCTAATCACCACTGAGCATCCAGGCCCCAAGCCAGGAGCCATGCCTATTTCTGTCTTGTTCTCACCAAAGAACCCACACAAGAGGGATGTAATGTTTTGCCATCCACAGCAGCTTCGCAGCCATCACTCAAACTGGGGCTGAAGAGGCAAAATGAGTCAGTTGGACTGAAATGGGGTCCTGAACTACCCCAATCTCCCTAGGTCAGCACAGGGACAAATTCTGTGAACATCTGTAATCACTGGGCAGTAGAATCTTCTGTGATAATGAAAACAGTCTACTCCTACACAGCTACTAGCCACATGAGCTCATTGAGCACAGGAAGCATGGTTAGAGACTGAGAAACTAAATTTTGTTTTCTTATTGAATTTTACCTTGACTTTTTTTTTTTTTTTTTTTTTTTGTGGTGCTAGGGATTGAACCCAGGGCCTTGTGCATGCAAGGCAAGCACTCTACCAACTGAGCTATGTCCCCAGCCTCCTACCTTGACTTTTAGGCTGCGTTTCATTGTGTTATACAGGCTAGTAATTCATAGGTTCAAGCAATTCTCCTGCCTCAGTCTACTGAGCAGCAAGGACTATAAGTATGTTGACTCCGAGTAGCAAGGACTATAGGTATGTGTGACTCTGCTGGTCTCTATTTCGTCTCCATGGTCCTGATGTATCCTCAGGGGAAACCTCGGTTTCCTTATGAGGAAAGTGGCCAAGATGCATGCCAGAAAAAAATAAATGATTAGATGAAACACAACCATGTACTTGAAAAAGACACTTTACCTCCATGGTCTTGACCCCTCAAACCCATAACTCTAATTATGAAAAAAACATCAAACTAATTCCAATAGGGCAGAACCTACAATTCTCTAACCAATACTCTTCAGAATTATTAAGGTCATTAATAAGGGAAGTCTCAGGCACTGTCACAGCCAAGGGAGCCCAAGGAGACATGAGAGCTAAATTGAAATAGGCTATCCTAGAATAGAAAAATGTCATTTGGCTGGGTTCAGTGGCATATACCTATAGTCTCAGCTTCTCAGGAAGCTGAGGTAGAAGAATTGAAAGTTCAAGGTCAGCTGTGGATGTAGTTCAGTGTTAGAGGGTTTGCCTAGGATGTGCAAGGTCCTGGGTTCAATCTCTAGTACTGCAAACAAAAACAGAGTAAATGATAGATTAAATAAATTAAAACAACAAGGCCTCTTTCTACCTCAAAGAGTAATTGCAGACATCACATAAGAACCCAATAGGAGGACTGGGGTTGTGGCTCAGCGGTAGAGCACTTGCCTAGCATGTGTGGGACACTGGGTTCGAGCCTCAGCACCACATAAAAATAAATAAATAAAATAAGTTATAGTGTCTACCTACAACTAAATATATATACTCAACAAGAAAGCACCAAATAAATCAATTATAAAAATTATAAATATTATATTTTATGTGTTCCAATATCCAAATGAATAAGGGATATTGGAACACATAAACTCAGGAGGCTGAGGCAGGGGGACCACAAGTTCAAAGCTAACCTCAGCAACTCATCTGGGTTCTAAGCAACCTAGGAAGTTATAAAAAATAACCCTTTTATGTGTTCCAATATCCCTTATCCAAAGGGGGATAATCCTTGGGAGCTGGGTGCAATGGCAAATGCCTGTGATTCCAGCAGCTCAGGAAGCTGAGGCAGGAGGATCACAAGTTTGAGGCCAGCCTGGGCAACTTAGGGAGGCTATCAGTAACTTAGTGAGACCCTGTTTCTAAATTAAAAATAAAAAAGGGCTGGGGATGTGGCTAAGTGCTTAGTGTCCCTGGGTTCCATCCCTGGTAACAAAACAAAATGCAAAATGCTTGGGATTTGGATTTCAGATTTTGTTGGATTTTGGAATATTTTCATATACATAATGAACAATTTTGGTGATGAGATCTAAGTCTAATCAATGTTTTCTGTATGCCTCATACACATAGCAATAAAGTAACCTTACACAATACTTTAAGAGTGCTTATGTTTTGACAGCAACCTGTCAAATGAAGTCAGATATGGAATTTTCCACTTGTGGCCTCATGTTGTGGATTTTAGAGCATTTCAGATTTTCTTTCTTTTTTAAAAATTTTTAGTTGGGCTGGGGATGTGGCTCAAGCGGTAGCGCGCTTACCTTGCATGCGTGTGGCCCGGGTTCGATCCTCAGCACCACATACCAACAAAGATGTTGTGTCTGCCGAGAACTAAGAAATAAAAATATTTAAAATTCTCTCTAAAAAAAAAAAAATTTTAGTTGTAGATGGACACAGTACCTTTATTTTATTTGTTTATTTTCATGTGGTGCTGAGGATCGAACTCAGTGCCTCATGCATGCTAGGTGAGTGCTCTGCCACTGAGCCACAACTCCAGCCCCGCATTTCATATTTTCAGATTAAGGATGCTCAATCTGTATGTAAATATCCCGAATAGGTTAATCTGTAGAGTCAGATAGCAGATTAGTAGTGGTCAAGGGATGTGGTAGAATCACTGCCTACAGCTACAAGATTTCTTCTTGGGGTGGATGAGGTTCAGGAGGCTAAGACAGAAGGATTCCAAGTTCAAGGCCAGCCTGAGCAACTAAGCCAGACCCTGTCTCAGAACAAACAAATAAACAAACAACAACAACAAAAACAAAACAAAACAAAAAAAAAAACTGGGGGTAAGTAGCAGATATTGAAACCAGGGGAGCTTAAAGCTTAACCACTGAGACAGGGTCTTGCTAGTTTGCTTAGAGCCTCAATAAATTGCTGATGCCGGCTTTGAACTTGTGATCCTTCTGCCTCAGCCTCCTGAGCTCCTGGGATTACAGACTTGTGCAAAAAAAAAAAAAAAAAAAAAAAAAAAAAAATTTAAAGGCAGAGGATTTAGCTCAATGGTAGAGCACCTCTGGGTTCAATTTCCAGTACCATACACACACAAAAGTTTCCTCAGGGTGCTGAAAATGTTCTGAAATTAAACAGAGGTGGTAGTTCCACAACACTGTGAATGTTCTAGATACTACTGAACTGTACACCTAAAGTGGTTTAATGTTAAGTAAATTTCACCAAAAAGGTGTTTATGTAGACATTTGATATGACAGTTCCCAAACTCTCTTCTATTTTACAAGTCAGACCCAAGTCTTTGAAACTCCACAGCCCAGGATTTTTGAAACCCAAACTGGTGAGTAGGGAAGAAAAGTGGTTTTGGCATTGGGGGGTGGGGGTGGTGAGACTTGTGCCTCAGCATCAGACAGACCTCAGCTTGAGACCCTGCTCTGCCATTTGCTAGCTGGATAACTTTAGGCAAGTACCCCCTGCCCCCACCCCGCGAACTAGTTGCTTCATCTGCAAAGTGCATGATTGTTGGAACTATTCAATGACACCCACTGCACAGACCCAGGCACTTGACTAGACCAGGAGGCAATAATCATTTCCTTCTTGTCCTCCTTTCCCAGTCGCACTGTACAGGACGGATGGCTTTGATCCCCTCCCACAGAGCTGGCTGAGTGCCAAAGAATGGGGGGTGAGAGTCAGGGTTTCAAGGTCTACAAAAAGCCAGAAATCATCTTTTTAGTTAAAAAGTGCCAGCCACAAATTCATAATATTTTTTCCATCGATCCCTTGCAGGCAAACTCATCAGGGCTGTTCCCCTAATAGACTCAAGGCCAACCCAAATTGGCTGAGAGCAAAATAAACAGCCTTATCTTGGGGTTGTGGGGCCCCTTACTATAAAAACAGGAGGCCACTGGTCTCTTTAGCGTCTTTCCTACTCAAGATGAAATTCCTCTTGCTGGCTGCTCTGCTTGCAGGTAGGTACCCCTTTCCCATTTGTTGGGCTAGATATTCCTCCTCATAAATGGGGAATTCAGATCATGGGAGTCAGGGCTAGGCACAGCTGGAAGTCTCGATTTGAAACTCCCTGTGGGACTGAAGATCTCCTGGGTTGGGGGTTCCCTCCTCATCTCTCAAATCCTCAACATCTGAAACCTTTTCAGTCTCCAGGTTTGAACTCACATGATTCCTTTTAGAAAGGTCTCCCTTGCCCAACCACCCAAACTATGAGACACCCCCACTTTTTTCCCCCTCTGCTATATTGCCTTGGCATGATGACCTCCCAGAACATAACCTGTGTCAGCAATTCTCATCTTGTTGATTAATTGATTTGTTTCTGTCCCACTCACCTGGCTGGCTGGCACCTTGTACTGGGTCAGACACAATGAATCAAACTCAGGTGGAGTTTGAATCCCACTCATTCATCCATCGTTCATTGATTCATTCAGCATTGATGGAGCCCTCCGAGGAATCAGGCTCTGAGTTGAGACCAGCAACTCAGAGATGAATGAGCCCTAGTCCCAGTCCAGGCGCGCATGCGTGCATACATAAACATACACACGCACGCACCAAGCCAAGGTTCTTGGCTGCTGCAGAGTAGGGCCGGCTAGATCAAAGGGAGAGGGAGGGAAGCAAGAGAAAAAGCAGGGGAACAGGGCAGTTGGGTCCCTCCTGCCTGAACAGGCTCTAGGCCTCTGCTCCTCCTGCACCTG
This sequence comes from Spermophilus citellus, assembly GCF_964194105.1. Classification (NCBI taxonomy): domain Eukaryota; kingdom Metazoa; phylum Chordata; class Mammalia; order Rodentia; family Sciuridae; genus Spermophilus; species Spermophilus citellus. Next base: position 78,989,021 of record NC_138184.1, read on the forward strand.
TTAATTGCCACCACAGAGCCACTCACAGAGAAGAGCAGCCAACTGCCATTCTATCCTTGGCCCTGGAGTTTAAGCACAGTGAGTGGTCCCAGTGTGCCTCCCAGAAAAATTGAGAAAAAGAGGGGCAAATCATGGACAGTAAGAAAATATTGATGGCTGATTAAATAGGACCCTGGCCAGGCATGGTTATACATACCTCTAATCCCAGCGATTTGGGAGGCTGAAGCAGGAGGATTGAAAGTTCAAGGCTAATCTGGGCAATTTAGTGATACCCTGTCTCAAAAAAGAAAAAGAAAAAGTAGTTCAGTAGAGTGCTTGCTTAGCAAGTGTGAGGCTCTGGGTGCAATCCCCAGCCAACAGAAAAAAAAAAAAAAATCAATCTAGTATTGTACATTTTAAGTGATTAAAATGGTCATTTTGGGACTGGGGCTAGGGCTCAGTGGTAGTGCATTTGCCCGGCATATGTGAGAGGCATTGGATTAGATTCTCAGCACTGTGTATAAATAAAAAATAAATAAATAAATAAACGTCTATCAACAACTAAAAATATTTTTAAATGGTTAATTTTATGTTATGTGGATTTCAATAAAAAGATGTTTTTAATTTTTTTATTAAAAAAAATGTTGGGGAGGGCTGGGGCTGTAGCTCAGTAGTAGAACACCTGCCTCACATGTGTGAGGCACTGGGTTCATCCTCAGCACCACATAAAAATAAAGATATTGTGTCTATCTACAACTAAAAAAAAAAATTTTAAAATAGTGCTGGGGATGTGGCTCAGTGATTAAGTGTTAAGCGC